>NC_072458.1:7106638-7406638 GCF_027596085.1 Anoplopoma fimbria
ACTGCGCCTCCTTAAAAGTGAAATAATTGGCAACTATTTGAGTCGCTTCCTTAAACTGAAATGCAGGTTCAGAAATACTTTCCCTAAACTACGAACATCAGTGAACAAGGCGTAATGTACGGAAGAGAAGGACAAAAGACAAAAGAGATAGGAGAAGACAATAAGAGAAGGACATTTGTTAAAGACAAGAAACCCATATAACTGATATGTTAAATAGATTTACATTGGTCTTCATCAGGTGTTCCTGCTTAGCCGGACATTTTTAAATTGATATATTGGATACACTGATGGATAAAAACTGAAAGAAAGTAATTTGTAGTAATTTATCCATCTACTTTCAGTCATTTACTGGAAGCAGTTTTATATAAACTATTCATTTTCTCCAGCCTCTTTTCCCCTCGTTTGACAAATTACATCAGTCACTATTACCTAAGCAAAAGGCCATATTGTGTGAAAGAACGTCAGATTAAAGGAAGAGACGGAGGAAGGAAAGGACAGGCAGGGGAGCCAGGAGACGGAGAAAAGCAGGGTTTTCAAATTAACTATTGGTCAGGGGTCAGATGGACATTTAATCTAACCAATCAGCTTCCTAATTACACAAGTGCTGCCAGAATGGTGTACCCAATGCATTTCTGTGTGTGTGTGTGTGTGTGTGTGTGTGTGTGTGTGTGTGTGTGTGTGTGTGTGTGTGTGTGTGTGTGTGTGTGTGTAGCTGGCTAGCGTTGCGTGTAGAGGTCTTGTTGTAGCAAAATGATCATCTGGCCTCAATATTGGTTCCATGTGTGAACACACACGCATATGCACGTCTGCATGCATACACTTAAGCGCATATGCGCACACACACACACACACACACACACACACACACACACACACACACACACAGACAGACAGACGGAACGACACACACAGCCTGTAGTGAATTGCTCCCAAATTACACAAAGAGAGAGAGAGAGAGAGAGAGAGAGAGAGAGAGAGAGAGAGAGAGAGAGAGAGAGAGAGAGAGACCAACAAAGAGAAACATACAAGCGCTGAGGGAATGGGTGTAGCAGAAAAATGCTGAGGAACATAAAAAGAACAAAAATGTGCACGCGTGTACACACACACTTCCAGTAGTGTGTGTGTGTGTGTGTGTGTGTATAAGTTGATTGTAACAGTAATTGATGTAAACGTCTAAATTACAGCTAGGAGCTAAAATAACCACTGTGTTTTACCGTTGCCATGTCGACATGATGAAAAACACCTGGTTTGTTCACTGGCGGGGAGACTGGAACATCTGTGCCATGGGCGGCCGGTGGAGCCAATGAAAAGGCCGTGTGTGTGAAAAGCGACATGCGTCTAAACCAATGAAATACTCAGTGGAAAGAGAAGATATCTGAATGGACGGCATGTTAGGCTCAAGTCAAACTAATCATATCATATTACGTGACATTATTATGAGATATAAACCGCTGCATTTTTGTGAAAATGCGTTTCGGATCAAAATTCTTGTATAATCAAGAGATCTAAATGCTTTAAATGTTTTTTTCCTACATCGGTGCCAGTTTGGTGCTGTTTGTTCGTCAGAAAAAGCGACAATTCACCTAGTGCCAATAAAGTTTATACAATCACAGGAAAGTCTCTTAATACTTTTAGGTATTGCTGCGAATTCCTCGTCTTGCTCCTTCCCCTCCACTGGAAGGTCAGACTGCAGGGTCAGGTACCCAGCAGCAGCCCTGGAGCAATTAATGCTTCAATGTCTTGCCCAAGGACACTTCAGTAGGGGAGATATGTCTAGCATCGGGCCTGAGCTGAGGGACATGTGACTAATCACTACACCACCCTTCTGCTAAAGAGTAACCCTCGGAAAAAACAGAAAAAGCCTATTTAATGTTCTTTTCTATGGCTGATGATGGACGTAAACACTTTCGGAAGTGGTACGTTGTGGTAAAAAGTTTGCCAAGCAGGTTTGACTTTTTCAAACACGAGTCAGAATCAGTCAATCAGACGATTCAAAGCACACTCATAAAGGGGATTAACATCTGAAAAAACGGGCCGAGATTTAGTCAAGCAAATATGCTTATTCTTGATTAGTGAGAGCTAAAAAACGCCAAGCTGTCACCTTCCCACTATGCATGTTGTCAGATGTAATATGTGCGGGTAATCGTGGCATGTGTGGAATATCCCAAATGGGTCTAAATGTGGTCTAAATGTGTAATTTATTTTTTCAAGCCAAATGTAATATTCCTAGCAGACAATGAGACTGCTGTGGACTGTCACACAGCGTAAAGCCACACACGGGTCATAACTGTGACACCCACACACACACACACACACATACACACACTCCTTTGAAGCAGATACACACATGCTCAAACACATGCCCGTCCACCAGTATCTCCACAGACAGACACACAAACACGTAGGTCAAAATGTCTGCAAACAGGTTGTCTGATTATGTTTCTCTTAAACTAAACACAGCCTGGATTTTATACACTAGGCACAGTACCACACACACACACACACACACACACACACACACACACACACACATACACACACACACATGCGCGGTACCTCACACACACTTTTACATTTCTTTCCAGCATGGCTGTGTTTATTTGAGTCTGCGTCCTAATGGGAAATGTGACCGCTCCACAAACCAACTGAACGGCCCAGAACAGACAACTCTGTCTGGGAGTGTGTGTGTGTGTGTGTGTGTGTGTGTGTGTGTGTGTGTGTGTGTGTGTGTGTGTGTGTGTGTGTGTGTGTGTGTGTGTGTGTGTGTGTCGAGAGAGAGAGTGGGAGAGCAGGTTGGTGAATATGAGTACCTCTTCCCTTTTTCCGACACAGACACACACACACACACACTTACAAACTGCCCTTCAGCAACTAGAAAGACTAAAGACTTCCCGTTTTTCATAAGGGACTTTATATATGATGCCAACATGCTTTAGCAGAGAATCCTCATCTATGAGCTCCATTTAAACGAATGTCTGCAGAAAAGGCACCTTTAAAACATGTATCCTCACAACTAGGTATACTAATTTAGATTTTTTTCTAACCAAAAGCGGACCCTCGTTAACTGATGGTTAACAGTTAACAGAAACAATTAATGCCTTGCATGCAGGGGTGCTGTGGTTTAGGGACCTGCCAATCAGCCAACCAGAGTCCACAGCCACGACGTTGCATGCATTGACTTGGACACATATATCCACTTCCGCAATAAGTCTACACGGCATAAGTTAGTTTAGCTGCAAGCTTTTCAGCTGTGTGTTTCCCTGGCATACTCATTTCCATTAGTACACCTACTGCAAGGCCATCAGCCCACCGTGTGTGTGACAGTGAGTATAACGTTAGCAGTAACGTTACAGCTGTGAACGTAGCAGTGCAGTATGGGTACAGCTTATTTGGTGGTGAATAAATGCTACAACTTCTCAATGACCAAGCAACGTTCCTGTGTCTTGTTTGCCACCTCCTGATTAACGGGAATGGATGACGCTCTGAAGTTAGCCACAACTTTGGCCCAGGCTCACTTAAGGTGGGCTGACCTTTAAGGTGGACCAGCTATTCTCTTTTGAGTGACAAGCCGTTCCTCTGAGTTTAGCTCAACTTCATATTGTCAGTAAGCTTCATTTTGGATGTTAGTCAACAATATATCTACTGAATGGAGTAAAAGTAAAAACATAAAAAAAAAAAAAACTTTTACAGGCTTTTAAACACATCTATCACTACATATTATTTTATAGCCTCAAGGTACCTCACTATAAAGGGCCTACACAAGAAACTGAAACACAAATATACAAAACAGGCAATTAGAAGGGATTGGTCTTATGAGTTTATAGTAGGAGTGCACAAAGTAATTGCAAAATGGTCCAGGAAATAGAATAGAGAGTATTTATATAACATAGCAGTTTAGTTAAGGAACACAATTTATAATTTAAATCACCAAAGTTTCATTTCCCCTTTTTGTGTCTTTAAAAAAGCATCAAACACACACACACACACACACACACACACACACACACACACACACACACACACACACACACACACACACACACACACACACACACACACACACACACACACACACACACACACACACACACACACACACACACACACACACACACACACACACACTGACTTGAGGATAAGCTCCATAATTTCCTGTAGCGGATATGAAGTGATGTTAAATTATCAGCACGGAAAATAAGTTCAATTCATGCTTTAATTTCCTTACAAAACACACACACACACACACGCACACACACACACACACACACACACACACACACACACACACAGAGAATGCAAATGCAGACACAGTGCACATAATTAAGTACACAAGCAGTGAAACGCGCACACACACACACAGCCGCGCAGATACACATGAACACTGACACGCATGAATTTACGCAAAAAGGAAAGAAGGAAGAAGGGAAATAGAATGCAAAGTAATGAGGGGCTTTATGGAAATACAGCTGTGTGTGTCTGTGCGCGTTGTGTGTGTCTTTAAAACATAATTAGCTCCGTCGGGCAGAAATGTAAACGAGAGAAACTTTAATGAAACTCTTCTCTGATCGGCTGAAAGCCCACATTCCCGTTTATCTCTCTCAGTTCGTCTACCTATTTTCTGTCTCTCCACTCAAATGGAATTGAATGTCACGCATGGGACTTTTTAAAACCCCCAAGGTTCACATTCCAGTATTGCATTATGACCACATGAGATGAACACAATTATATTGTGTTTATAAGGTCACATCCACAATGTCTTACTTCTCCCTGCTTGCATCCATTTATCTCCTCTTCTCTGCTGTCCTCGGGGTGGAATTCCCTTTGAAAGTGCAGTCTGGAATTTATCAAATGATCTAAGTTTTGGGTCGATTCACATATGTTTGGGTATCTTCACGTGTTCACATATGTTTGGCTCAGAGGCGGACCTTTCTCAGGCCTGCTTAACTCGAAAAACCACCATTACTCAAAGTCTGTCTTGTTCCATTTATAAACTAAAAACGCTAACCAAAGCTTTTACTTTAATTTCATCTCTAAACCTCATACGCTCTCCATCTTTGCCTCATATAGTCAGTCAAAAATGTCAGGATGAGAGAAAATGTCTTCCATGTAATAAATAAGTCACTTGGAAAACAAATCCTATAGCGCGGCAATGTCTCAACAAGGTAACACTGTGCAGCAATTATAGATCAGGAAAAAATATTCTCTTCTGTCTACAGAGCAAAACGCCTAAGAATACTAAGAAATCAGGATCTGTACGTGTGTGTGTGTGTGTGTGTTTGTGTGAGTGTGTGTGTATCGATTCCCTGCGTATCCGGTGAGTTGTCCTTTGAGGAAAAGGAGGGAAATGAAAGAAAAGAGTGAAAAGAAAAAAGGGGGGAGACGGATCGATGCAGAGGTGAGAAGAGAGAACAGGTGAGGATTCGGGAGACACACAAAAGTGCATGTAATGAAAAAACACACAAAAACAAGTGTTTGGATGACACATGACTTGTTGTCTCTTTTGAATTGTTCGCTTCCTCCCGACTTACCCACTTCCTGCATCCTCCCAATCATTGCTCTCCCTTCTGCCCTCCCTCCATCCTTTCTCCCTCACTATTTCTCCCATGCCGTTTACAAAGAGTCAATTTGTATTTTGGGCGGATTCACCTTTTATAACTCAGACTCGGCCCGTCACGCCTCGTCACGTCAAAGGCCACATTTAAATTGAACAAAACGTCTGCGTGTGTCAATATATATGTGTGCGTGTGTGTGCGTGTGTGTGCGTATGTGTGTGTATGTGTACTAAGCTATTTCGGATGATCCTCTGCATTAGTGTCCCTCCCTAACCCTGCCCAGTGATGAGTCATGACGTGTGTGTGTGTGTGTGTGTGTGTGTGTGTGTGTGTGTGTGTGTGCTCGCGTGTGTGTGTGGTACATTTGTGTGCATGTCTGACGTGTCAGAGCACGCCATGGAAACTGAGAATAAATATTGTGTAGTGAGAGGAGTGAGAGGGAGAAAGATAGCAGCAAAAGCGATACATTAGGAAGCTTTTGAAGTAATAAGTCGTGTCCAGCGTCTCCTCTAATAAATTGTTAAATTGTTCCGTCCCACTCTTCCTTTTTCGTCTTCTCACCTTCGCACATCCACTGCTGCAGTGCTCTAGAATAGCAGATGTGGCTTTATAAAACATTGGGTCCCTTCGTACGCAGACGTCTTCACGCGTGCAGTCGGCACATAAAGTCCACATGGACCCTTGCGGACATGGAACGTATAATTTGACCTTTAACCCGGACTGACCCACTGATGGGTCAACCATTACGTTATGGCGTGCAGCCAAAGTGTTTAAACCGACAGAACTCTATTTGTAACTGAAGTGAAGATCCCAAAGTTTCCAAAGATTTCACATATTTACTCCATTTGAGTTTCGGGGTGAAATGTAAAAAATCCCATTTTATTGGGCAGCGCAGCCGATTCTTGGGTTTGACCATTTCCTCATATAGCTCAAATGAAGAGTTTCGAACATGAATGAAAGGATACCGTCGGAGAGTGAAAATATGTGTCTTTGCTTTCTTTTTTAGATGAGAAGAATCATGTCAATCTCATGTCTGTGCATGAAGTATGGGGCTAGAGTCATGACATTGTTAGCTTAGCTTATCAAAACAATTCGAAGCAGTTGGTAACAGCTAGCCTGGCTAAAAAACGGTTACCAACGGCTCCAAAGCTAAGCTGGTTTATTCACAAGTTAGTACTTGTTTGTCACAGGGGAACAAAGGGGAAAGCTGTATGTTAAAGGGTTAACTTGTTTTTGTAACGCACTTTTATCTCCATCTGACTCTCCCTATCTTCTTCTCTTCATCTCAGTTTTTCCTCCCACTTTCTCTCACGCATGCAGCCTTTCTCTCTCTCACAGACACACACTGCCCCACCCACGATAATGAGCAAACCTCTTGCTGCCCCACCCAGCCCGCTCTGCCAAGTTACTGCCAACACCTCACACACACACACAAGCACACACACACACACACACACACACACACACACACGCATGCAATAGAACAAACCACAACTCGTACAAAGACGCCATACACTCAACTCGCACACTAAACTCGAACACGAACACCACTTCACACTCAATACTACCAGTTACACAGACCCATGTGAGTGCCCTGAAACTACACACACACACACACACACACACACACACACACACACACACACACACACACACACACACACACACACACACACACACACACACACACACACACACACACACACACACACACACACACTTCAGTCTATTCTGATCTAATGTGATCATAGCCAATAAGCTCTGGTAAACCACAGTCTGTTCCTACCAGTCCATGACATCACTGAGAAGCGAAAAAGCATTGTGGCCTGAAAAGTAGGATGAGGGGAACTGACTGACAGGTGGTAACCATGGGAACTGTCAGTTTGCCTCCCTGTCGCTGTAGCAACAGGCAAGTTTCTCCCTGTTGCGAGTTAAAATCTAATTTTAAAAGAACGGCGAATGTAACTTATGGGAAAGGAAAGGAAGTCATGGAATCACACGCAAACGGACAAGAGCTCCAGAGATCTGAACACTCAATCAACTGTGAGGATGCTCGTGCACACTTTGCTTGCAAATGACAATCTGCATAAGTACTCCAAATATGACGGAGGAATTACAGGTCTCACTGAAGCGGCTCTCTGCATGAGGTCTAATCCTCACATCTGATTCAAAGGAAACGAAAATGAAGGCGTATTAATGGGAGCCCTCTGAAAACTAATGCTCTCAGCAGGTAGGATCTGGTAATATAGATCCAGCTACAAAGGCCTTCAGGCAGAGAGTCGTAGCTAAAAGCTAAATACAGGATGTTAATGAGACAAAGGAGACAGCTTAGGCTGAATAAGAGAATGGGGTGGATGTGAGACAGAGGGGTGTAAAGAATGAGGGGAGTAGGACACGCTCCACGCTTACCCGTAGAAGGGATTGGGACTCCTCTTTAGCGGCTCCTCCTTTCTCCTGTCCTCCTCCACCTCCACTTCCTCCTCCTCCTCCTCCTCCTCCTCCTCCTGCGTACTGCTGGGGCATCCGGCTCTGTTTCTCCCCTCCGCCTCCGCCTCCACCTCCACCTGCAGCAGCTCCTCCTGGCCTCCCTCCTCCGTACAGCCTGGCATCTCCCAAAAAGGACTTGGTATCTCCCAAAAAGGACTTGGTGTCTCCCAGGTAAACCATGCTGGGCGAAGTCACGCCTCTTTTCTGCTGCGAGGCCTCGTGATTGGCTGAGACGAACGCCAAAGAGAGGGGGGAGGAGAAAAGAGAGGGGCTCCCTCCTCCTGCTCCTCGTTCTGCTCCTCTCTCAGGTCCCATTCGCTCCTTGGGCACCCAGAGTAGACCGTGGGCCTGCTCACCTCCTCTCTCTCCTAGTCCTCTCGTCTCCCCAAGAACCCAGCCTTTCTCCCGCTCTCTCTCCTTCTCCTCACCTCCCTCGCTTTTGACCACCCCTCCCGCCTCCTCCCTGCCTCCTTCCGCCAACCGTCCCTCAGGTGGCGCGAGGGAGTAGAGGAGGCGTAGATCCCCCTTGCTTTCTTCTTTGATGGCTAAGGTAGAGGGAGCCGAGCAGCCATTGGCTGAGAGCGTTAACGAAGGCGTCAGAGAGGTGGGCAAGGAGGTCGTTGTCAGTGAGGGGGAGGAGTCATGGCAGTGGGCCGAGTTAAAATGGTCGAGGAGGGCTGACGAATCAGGTGCCGTGAAGTCACAGCGTCGACAGCGGCAACACGCGTGGACGCGCCTGCAGTAAAAAGAAAAAGTAGTACTTGAATTAGAATGAGGACAATTTAATTTCAATCAGATCAATCATACACCAACACTACTTCATATAAACATAAATTGTGTATTTTAAGGTTTGTCAAACCATGAATGGACAACTCTGTTAACCGGACTTGATATTTTTTATTAAATGGTTATTTTAACACAAATGCAACTGGACAAAAGAATTACTATTTTAAGAACATGCTTTTTCTTTCCTGTCCATCGATGTAAAATGTGTAAAGCATTCATTTCTACTAGATTTAAATAGGCTGCGTATGACAGATATTCAATAAAAAAGTTTGTCACTGATCGAATTTTAAAGAAAATCCACTCCCTGAATCGACTCAATTGCATTTAAAGTGCATTTGCCTCCGCCTGATTGCCTCCATCCACTCAGGAGTTGCACCGAGCGCGTGGCCAAAAAGTGACTCAGTGTTCCACTAAATCATTACGAATTGAGCCACAACAGTGAGGAATGTATATGAATCTGAATGACAAGAAATGAATCACCCATCAACAAACCACCTTCATTTCCTGTTGGCAAAACCCTGACTGACCAGCTTTATATATATATATATATACACACACATATATATATTTATATACCATACAAAGCATCAGGGTTTTTCCTGGCTCAGTTTAGATGCTTCTTGTGCGGGCCTAAAAGCAAATCAATAAAGCATCTATAACAAGGACTTTGACTCGTGTTTGTGGCGGCTCTCGTGGGCCTATTATGGGCAAGCTGGTTTATATTTAGCAATATATTAACTAGAAACTGCCAAATTATGCATAAAAAAACATTTGAAAACATTTTTAGTACAACAATAAAACTGTGTCTTTATAGTCTGTACTGAGATAATCTAGTTATGTGACTGTTGTATTGACTGTTGATTGTTGCTGGGAGTAGACTTTTAAAGAGAATTTGGACCATTATTTGGCAAACAAGTCAAGTGTGTAACTTTGACTCAAAATAGGATTTTTGAGTCAACAGTTTTTCCACTTATTTCTCTCACATCTCATCCAAAAGCAGCAATTTGCTCGACACTGCTGTTGCCTGAGTTTCTCTCCCCAGTGACTTCTCATTATTGCCACACTGCAATGGCCGTGCTTTACAACAGTGGAATATAATCATTTGAACGATTTCATTGCAAACATCTAAACACTCTGAAATTGTCATTCATCTGCTCTAGCCGCTCTCATGCTTGAGATTCTCCATGGGAACAATATGCAGGAAAAACTACAGTCTGTCTATCTGTTGACCTTTATTAATTGCTGAAGAAAATAAACTTCAGCTAGGAGCTTTAAACAGCATCTTGATCAGATCAAACTAGTCTAGGTATTGTCGAAATTTGTGATAATCATTGTGTGACTAAAGTGCACCTGGTATCTAGTGCACTTAAATGTCTCCAGATGCTGAACAAAGACACAGTGGCCTAAATGTAGTTTGTACTGATCCGATCCAGCCTGAACACTTACAACAGCCACCTCTGTCTCACATACACCGAATTATGAAAAAAATAAGAAAGCAGACATATAGTATTAAAGTTATTTTTGAACGGTGATCTGGCATTCCAAAAGTATGAGAAGTAACTGCATAGTTCTGTCTTTGGTGGAATTTATTTGTAAAGCAACATGGAGAAATGCTCAGACGTCATTTTAAAAGCTCAGTTGAGAAAGAAAACTAATCAATAAGAGAACATTGTGTAAAAGAAAGGTCTGTTATATTTTCCTCATAACAATGGACAGGGCAAAGCAAGAACCCCTCATAGCAACAAGTGAAGATATAAAACGTAATGTAATACAAATGCCTGTGTTTGGTAAGAAAAACTCTCTAAAAGGTCTCGGCAGTGGACTATGTGGTCTACGGATAACACATTTCACTTGTTAATATCATTAAATATGCAGCTTCACATTTGGTTTGCTTTCCACATGTGGAGTAAATTTGTTTAATCTGAAACTGATCCCAAGAAAGCTAACCCAAACGCATTTGATATGTGATTAGACAGCGTGCACCTCAACCTGTACATATCAACTAATTGTCTTAAATATCAAGATAATAACCCCTACATGCTCTGAGGTCAAAACACACCTGCACATAACATGTCTACAGACACACACACACACACTCACACCCAGTGCTTATAATTACAATCAGAGCGTGGTTTATGAATTAGCTTTACACATTTGTTAACGGTGTGATAAAATGCTTGCATCTTATTTTGAAGCCCAAACACCTGTTAGAATAAACAGCCAAACAAATACTAGCATATTAATTATAGTGTATAATGCACATTCTCAGCTATCACAACAGAGTAATGTGTTAGAAGGCTCCTGCTGGTGTGTGTCTGTGCCTCACAAGTATCAGAATCTCAGTGGGAGTGTTTGGGTGTAAAAGTTGTGGGGAAGATTGATTAGTTTGTTTCAGTCGGTAACTTTTCTCACCCCCCCACCCAAACACCACGGTCCCTTTGTCCTGAGCAAACTATAATTAAATCCTGAATTTTGCTTTTCTAAAACTTGGCCCTTAAAGGGTTTGGTTGATTTTAGAGGCTGTTGTAAAACTTTCTGGCTTTATTTTAGTTTGATTTGATTTGAGCTCCGAGATTCGGAGTTTAGATTTTGTTACGTACGTGAGTGGACTGTTAAATCCCCACCACACCGTCTCATTCTCCCTCCAGCTTTGTCACCCTCTCTCCCGCTTCTCCCCACTCTTTCTTCAATAGCATGTCTTTCTTTTTTTACTTTCCTTTCTGTCTGTATCTCCATCCCTACTCCCCCAATCTTCTCCTTATTCCCTCTGCTCTGCCG
Source organism: Anoplopoma fimbria (assembly GCF_027596085.1). Taxonomy (NCBI): domain Eukaryota; kingdom Metazoa; phylum Chordata; class Actinopteri; order Perciformes; family Anoplopomatidae; genus Anoplopoma; species Anoplopoma fimbria. The sequence goes on from NC_072458.1 coordinate 7,118,242, forward strand.
TGAAATAAATCAAACTTTTAAATCTTGCATTGATTCTTTGCAGAAAACTTACTAAGATGGCTCTGTCAGACTGTAATAGTGTGTGTGTTTGTTTGTGTGTGTGTGTGTGTGTGTGTGTGTGTGTGAGAAAAAACATGTGTATGTGACTTTCTTTGCGAGCATATATCAAGAAGCAATCCAGATCTGCAATCTAGATCAATACTTACATACACAAAAACATTTCACACAATCATCAGTTCTCTCTCAGTCTGTCTTCAGCCACAACTTTCCCACACATCCAACCCTCTCTCTCTCTCTCTCTCTCTCTCTCCCACCCTAACTTATAGCTTTCTCTATCATTTGCCTGCTCTGTCAAAAAAACACAGTGAACATGTGTATGCGTGTTTTTCTCTTGTCTGACCCCTTCAGGCTCTTTGAAGGGTCTGTGAAACCGAGCTTTGTCTTATTTAGTAGTTACAGTATACAAATACAGTACACAGACATTTGCATGTGCAAGCAAAAAACAAGATTTTACTGTTCAGCATCATTTGAAAACAAAAAAACTGGAGCAAGACAGGTTGATCCTCTTGGAGAAAGCTGCTCCAGGAAGGATAGTCAGTAAAAAAAATACTAGTAGAATTCTGAAATGGAGCATAACCGCAGATTTTACAGATCAAAGTCTGTTGACGAGTCATGACAAGTGCTACTGCATATGTAAAACAAGTAGTATAAAGCCTTTTGTGGCTCCAGAGGGAGCAGCATGAAATCTAATTGAATCAGTTGGGAAAAACTGAAAAGTTTTTTGAAAATTTTGAAAACGAAACAAAAAATCTGCCATTCGTTGCCTGCTTTTAATCTTTGCTTGAGGCCAGCGGCCCAAGGCAACATTAGTCGGTACTAGTAAAACACAACATAATGTCTGACTGAAATGTATTCGGGCAAGTTGCATTGTGCAAAAAAAAGGCAGCAGCTTTTTGAAGAGGAAAAATATGTCTCTGGTTCTCCTGCAGCAATCCTTTTTTTTTTTTTTTTAAACTCTCCATCTCAAGTCAGACTTTAAAGAAATAATTCACCTACAAAATGAACATTGGTTTATCAATTACTCACTCCGTGTTAGCTTGAATTGTTGAAGAAAATTTAGTTTTGCACCGAAACATAGAATTAAAAAAAGATGAATTGAAGTTAATGAGGGGCTGCGTTAACAACAGCAAAACTATATCAAGACATCTGTTAACATACTCACATACAACCTGTGCAGTATAATCCAAGTCTAATTTATCCAGTGGGATGCTCACTAGTTCCCAAACACAAATATTAAAACCTTAGTATTTAAAACCCTTCTGCGTTTTCTTCTGTAGGTGAAGTATTCCCTTAATGTAGGAGTGCAATGCTAAATCGGTGGATTGCTGCTTTATAGGCCTTGTACTTGTAGTGGATACAAAGTATGAAAATATATAGGAGTGTACTTGAAGTAGTGTCACAGGACAGCGACAGCTTAGAAGGATAGTGATGGAAGGCCACTTGTTTAAATCCTTTCTAGAGGAACAAAACCAGATTCACACAGCTTCATATTTCAGAGTTGATTCCAAGATAAGATGAAGTCTTTGGTAACTCAGCAGGTAAGCGGACCTGGTGCTGATATTGTACTGCAAGGCCACACTTTTATCTCCCGATCAGTTTCAAACTGCCAGTATTTGAGCGACACGCGATTCTCACCCTGACAGTAGGCAATGTCATAAATCCCAGACTGAAATGGGCTGAAATGAGTGATGAGTACCAGAGACTGAGATACTGCGAACAGAAACTGAGCGAATACGTTTCCGGAAAAAAGGGGGAAATATTCTCAAAGCTTCCAAACTAACAGGTGTAGAGCCTCTGAATTTATGACTTTTTAAGTGTAGTTTATCACAGTATGGCGATAGGCAGGTATGTCATACTGAAAGATGACATATCGGTGAATATCAATGAAGTCTGAGTTGCTTCCAGGTGTGGATGTCTAAATGTGTTCTGTGAGCGTCTTAGGTGTATGATTTCTTAAGTGGGTTGTTGCTGAAAATGAGTGTGCTCAGTCAACATGTTCTGGGTAATTGGGTGTGGAAAAGAGACTTACAGGTACTTGAATCCAAGCACAAGCAATACTTCATCTCCCTGACTTGAGGAAGGAAGTTCTTTGTAAACTCACAGTCAACACAGTAACTGGAACATTTAGTCATTGACTCTTACTGGAATAAAACACGCATTACGTTTCACATTCAGTCACCTGTTCCAGAAAAGGAGCCAACCTCAATGTTTGTTTTTCCAGTTTTTTTTAAATATTATGTTGACTAAGAGGCAGACTTCCTATGTGTCTTTAAAGTTTTCTCATACCCTTTCATGTCTAAAGAGTCAACCCTGTGAAAAAACCCACTATTACTTGTAATCACACATAATATCTCATAATAACAAATAAAAGTATTTAATCAATGTTCTCAAATTTCTCTCTCTTACCTGTAGTGTCTAAAAATCTCTTCTTCCACCTCCGTGATGAAGTGACACTTTGTACAAGAGTATTCCCTCTCTCTTCCCCCTCCTCCTCCTCCTCCTCCTCTCCCCCCTTCCTTGTCTCCTCCGGCTTCTTCCTCAGCCTTGACATGCGGTGGTGCCCCCTTTAGGTTAATCAGGGTGTGGCAGCTTTCGTAGTGCTGGAGCAACACGTCGATGTCGGTGGTGGCGAACGCACACTGGTCACACAAGTGGGTGACGCCTGGGACCAGAAAAAAAAAAAGCAAGAACCAAAAGGATCATGTTGAATCTATTGACATAAATAAAGAACATTTTCTGACAAAATCTAGCAGATGAGGTTTAACTTTGAGTACCTTGTGTGACCACAGGATGGGCAGGGTTAGAGGCGTGAAACGTTGATCCCGAAATCGCACCGGGGTCCCCTCTAGGATTAGGAGGGGTCATGCTGGGTGAGGTGGCGGTAGCAGGTTTGGATACGACGGTCTCCTGCTGCTGTTTAGTGGACGAAGAGAACTTGGAACAGCATTTTGGGCAATTGGGCTTCCGACACGCAAAAGGATGGGACACCTGTGTGGAAGAATCAGAGAGAGCTCAGTGAAGAGTAGCATGGGTATTTGCATGCTGTAGTCATTACTATGCACATGAGGTGAATTTAGAACTTCCAAGAATATTTGTTTTCTTCTGTTGTGATGCGATTGTGTTTATTTCGACTATGCAGGTGACATCGGTTTGAATGTGGATCATTAACTGAATGATGCCACCCCAAATTTTGGCTGTTTACCAAACCCTTTTATATTTTAACAGCTGCAACGGCACCGTTTGGCAGCTGGCACAAAAAGGAGGGTGGGGGGCGGGCGTGCGTGGGTGGATTGCGGGAAGCGAGGGAATTTTAACTGGGATGGAGAATTAGAACAATTAGCTTTACACTCGTTCATATATTACAGTTTTTATTTATTTGTGCTCGCGGAATAGCTTAATCCTTTTTTTTCTAATTGCCGAGCAAACACCAATACACCAAGCAAATAAACATTTGAACATTTTCATTAATCTCACCTCCCCCAGGTGCTTGTGCGGCTGACAGAGGCCCTGTGGACAATACATGCAGTGCTGAATGCAGCATCTATGGATGGAGTGGTTGTGCTGGTAATGCAGCAGCAAAGGCGCTACTACGATCACGTCTGCACTGTGGGCCATCGAGTATCGGAAATCGCACAACTGACAGTTGTAGCTGGTCACCACTGCTTCTGAATCACTGCTGTTGGGGTCGCCTAGGAGCAGGAAACAAAATGTAAAGATCTGTTAGATAAAACAGTTATGGTATGGTAGTATCAAGGACCAGAATTGATAACAAAGCAGGGGTCAAGCAGTATTGAAGTGTTTGTACTAACAGATGAGTCAAAGTCATCGATGTCAGAGTCTCTAGGAAGAGAATCTGAGTACTAGAGGAAGTAATAATCATTAGACTGCTATTTAAAGTTGCTACATTTGATCTTGTGTTGCCCCCTTCTAGTAAAAAACATGCATACTTTGTCCTGTTTCTTTACCTTGGCTGGTGCTGGATGGGTTGGATGATAGATCTTTGCGGCTTTTGGATGACACGTGGCCTCTCTCTCCGCCCTCCCGTCTCCCCCCTCTCTCCCTCTCTCTGTCCGTCCCCCCAGGAGTCGAGTTGTCGGGGCTCACAGTACCTCCCGTGCTCATCCTGTGTCTTTGTTCATAGTGCTCTAAAAGCTTCGCCGAGCCCCCCGACCACTCACAGCTCCAGCTACAGAATTTACACCAATAGTACGTCTGCACAGCATCCCGACCGGGCTCCCCCGTCCAGCCTGACGAATCCGACGACGCCCTGACCGGGATGGAGTACCCGACCAAGGAGTCGTCTTCCGCTCTCACCGCGACTCGCTCCGCCCCGTCTAAGATTTGACCCCCGGGCTTCCCCTGGTTGTCGTGCGTTGCAAAGTTATTGGGGGCCAGCAGGGGCGTGGTCGGCGGAGTTTTGACTTTATTTGGATGCGAGGACATGAAGTGTTGTTCGAGTTCTACGGAATTACTGCCCATGTAGGTGAAGTTGCAGAATTTGCAGCGAAAGTACTTGGTGTTCCCCTGGCAATCGGAGGTCTTCCGGCCGATCCCAATTAGCGTGCCGCCAAGCATCACCTGTCGACAAGCAGAAAAAGACAAAGAGGATTTTGTTATATCAGTATGAAAAATCAATCTCTTAATATCATACATATACATATCATACATATGATTCAAACTTGAAATACGTTCGTGAAACAAAAGAAACATGACTCAGCAGCACCACAATCATCACCAAAGAATACATTAATCAATTTAAAAATTTTCGGGTGAAATAATCGATGACAAACTGACATCGACATCTCAATTAGAGTATGTAAAAAAAAATGTGTGTATGTATATTTATGTTTTAAAGGAAAAACAAAGTATTTGTAAGAATTATAAGGCAATGAGGATTTGTACTGTTCACTTATTTTTGCCATTTTAGCTACTCTGTGGAAGTGTGAGGCAACACTTGCATTAGGCCCGGAGAAAAGAGCAGTAAGAATAATTCATAAAGTGGATGTAAGAGGACGCACAAGTCAGGACTATTGAAAATAAAATATTTTGTAATAGTATTAGTAGTTAACATTTACAAAAGACGTTTGTTTTTACTTCATAGGTCGGGGAACATTGAAGTAAAAACAAACATCGAATAATTTAAATAATCAGTATGCATGGACTACTTTAAAGCAGATATGTATGTCAGACATCAAACTGTGGAATTCTCTACAGAATGATTAAAAGGGTTGTATGAATATTTTTTTTAAGTTCAAGAAAATGTTTAAAGAAAGTATAATTCAACTATATAATGAGGCAGGTAATCTGTTTCCTTAGTTGTTTTAATGATTGTGTATGGCTTGATTCTTCTTCCATCCCATCCACGCTTCAGCTTACACCAAACACTGTCCATCATTTTCCATATGCGACTTTATGAAGTAAAGATAGCTAAAACTCTAACTAACTGTCCAATAACATATCTATCAAGATTTTGTATTACTGAGCGAACAACCTGACACTCGTCTGCTTTTTATTAGCTTAGCTCCTTGACTGTAGGAGATTATAGTGTGCTGCTTGTTATATTGGTGAGCAGGCAACCTGGCAAGTCTTACACTGACATACATTAGCCTTACTGCACATTATGGATTTGTCTCTTTATGGATGGTGGTTTCATGCTGACTGCTGGCAGTCTTGTAATGAAGGTTTGGCAAGAATGAAATGCAACTGGTAACAAGCATTTTTAGTGAGCAAAAACATATGGTTTCATAATTTATTTGTATATAAGGGCATTTAGCTGGATTTTTACAGTTCAAATCATGACAAGCATGACATTTATTTTAAATAATAATTATTACATCATTTTACACAATTTGTTGTATTTTTAACTCTTAAACATGGATTAGGGTTATCTCCCAATAAATCTTCTATTTATTTATTACATTTTTGCCTCCAGGTCATAATTCTGTACTTTTGGAAGAAAAGCATTTTTAAAATTGCTTTGTTTTCCTTTTTTTGCAATTCAGTTTTAGTCATTAAACCTTTTACAGACTCTTTGAGTGACATTTACATTTACATTGGTTGAACAAAAAAACACTTTTTACATGGTACAAAAAGAGCGTGAAAATGAATAAAAAAATATGAGATGGTTCATTATAGCTTTGTGGAAGAGAATTACTTCAGAAGGCTAAATGAGAGCTATTACTGCATGTGATCTCACAAAAGCAATCATCCAATCATCACGTCCCGCAGACCCCGCCCAAGCAATTAGGGAAGAGCCAAACATCAAGTCATTACGGCAAGCAGAATAGGCAGAAAAGACACAAAAGAAGAACATGAGAGGGAGAGTGAAATGGAGAGAGGAGAGGCCGAGGACAAGTGGGACAAGTTGAGGGAAAAGTAGGCAAGTGGAGGAATAGAGAGGTGGAGAACAAAGAGGCGAGAGATGGATGAAATGCAAATTGAGAAGTGAGGAGGGGGAGAAAAAAAAGGAATTAAGAGAAAAAAAGAGTGAGCAAAGAAAGAAGGCAGAGCCGAGTTGAAGGTGAACGAAAGACAAAGACAAATGATGAGAGAGACAACTGGAGTACCGAGCTAGAAAAAGAAAGTTAAATGTGTCTGACAGCTGTTTCATTACACTGCCTAACAGTCGATTATAACTACTGGTTTCAAAGCCTTCCTCGCTGTCTCCTCCACTCCCTTCTCCCCTTTCCTCCTCCGTTTCTGTCGCTCTTTTCTTTCTCTCCCATATCCTTCTCCATCCAGAGTCTTTTTTTTTTCCCCGCAATGTCATTGGTTGACAGGGCATCTCGCCTCAGCAAATGACAACATGGAATTTTCCAAACGTGGGCAGGAGAGAGAAAAAAAGCGAGCGAGGAGGGATGGAGAGAATAGAGACCCCTTTCATTCGGTTATTTTTTATACTTTCACTTTTTCTCCATAATGACGACTTAAGCCCACTGGATTTTCTATTTCTGACTGTGCGTGTGTGTGCGCGCGTGCGTGCGTGCGTGCGTGCGTGCGTGTGTGTGTCGATTACGTGACTTAAAGCCATTGCAGACTCCTGGTTTAAGTGAAATGAAACTCCTTGACAATTTCTCATATACACACACACACACACACACACACACACACACACACACACACACACACACACACACACACACACACACACACACACACACACACACACACACACACACACACACACACACGTTTATTGGATCATCTTGTTTAAACCTTTCAGACAAAACCCTATTGTTCACACACCATTCTTAAACCTTGACCCAATTGTTACCAATAACTGGAGTAATCAATGTGCAGATTACACTTAATTAAGTTATAATTACAACCAACAACTATAGGTTAATACTGTGGGACCCCATCATATCCACCTAGCGCTCTGAGATGGTTGGATTTTGATACTACACGTCTTTAACCCTGGTTTTCTACTCGCAGAACGTTTTTTGAGCTTTCCTACTAAATGCCCCAGATGAGAGGCAAATTAGCGCTCGCTGTTAAAAGGCGCAGGCCGAGCAGGCTAAACATTTGATTTGATTTGTTGGTTGACCTACAGCAAATGAGAGCGCAAGACACGTGTTGGAGGTAAACTGTAAGTAGGCCTGTAAGTAGTACATTTAGAGCACTATATTTTACAAAAAGGATGGAATGTTTTGTTTAATAACTGCATTGGATCACTTTCTTTGACAATGAAAAAATAGTGCAATGTTGTGTTACATCAAATTAATTTATATTCATTAACATTTTATTTTAATGAAGATTTTTGAGTATTTTCTCAGGAAATGTTGAAATTTGATTCTTCCGCCACAAGATGACGAACTGTGCTTTAATCATGAAACACAGTATTCAGAAAACATACAAAATGGAATCTGGACAAAATAAAACAGGGATATTGAAATAGAATAGAATGCTTTTAGTTTTTGCTCTTAAAATACATCATTTTGAAAACTAAAAATGTATGTGCACACTCGACCTCAGTATTCATGTTCAATTAGAATCAATTTAGTTATTTGGAAAATGATTTGTTAATTGGATTATTACCTATTGAGAGACCGGACTTTTAAGGGATGTGATAAACTGTCAAACTACTAAAAACCACGAATCAGTATGGATTTATTCTCGATAATTAGCCTGCGAGATATGGACAGAAAATATTGCAGCTGTCATAAAACTTGAAATGTCAACTCTGTAAGTATACGTATTCATTAAATTTGATGTGGGCCAAATTGCTTTCAGTAAATCTACAATTTGTGGATTTATTTTCCTGCTACATTAATGCATCTCAATGTCTCCGACTCCTACTGTCTCATTTAAGAACGATGGCCTGATGAAGGTCTAACTGACAGACACTTCTACTTTCACTTGAAAGTTAATTTAAGACTGCCCATTCTGCTAACTTAGGAAAAAAAACTGATGATAAAAACTCACACTCAAAGTCATTGAAGCAAATGTCAATATATATTGCATATATTCCAAAACATGTGTTTACAAAAAGACACATGCTTCTGAATGTGATCAAAGCTACCGTAAATCAGTTATTAAAAGAAGATCTGCATGAGTTTACATGTGGCAATAAATAATGCGTGTGCATGCTGAGGAATTTCAGTTTCATAGCAAATACAGCTAACTTGTAGATAATTAAAAATGTCTACTATAATGAAACTGTGTACAATGTTGAGACTGGGCAGTGACAGAGGCAAGTTTTTGTACAAACCAAAGTCTACAGCTGTTGATTTCACTGATTAGTATCCCTAAAATAAAACTAAATCATTGAAGACCCAAAATGATTGTCTAATATGTTGATGTCCAGACTGCAGGTGCAAATTACGACTGACTTGTTAATGTGGCATGATGGAGTATAATTAGAGTAATTGAGGCAAAATTCAATCATCTTTCAGTATATTGACGACACTTATCTTGGAGGAATTATGAATTGCACCTGAACGTTTGCTGAATTTGTTCCGCAAAGAAGCTCTCATCAGATACTAGCCTTTGTTCTTTTTTTTCTTTTTATTTCACAAATTGAGTGCTGAATATGAGGGATTAGCGAAGACTATTGATTTATTAGTCATAATTTACAACACTATGATGCAGACAGTGCACCTGTATGTGGCAATGCCTGAACGTGTATAAGAAGCAGGCTGTGTACCTGTCTTTGTGTGTGTGAGCACACGTGTCTGCCAGATCAAAACACACCTTATGTTAGAAATCAGTTGCCGATAGTTCAACCCAATAAATGACTCAGTTCAGTTATGGGCCTGGATTTACAGGTAACGCTTTCATAGTGAAAAGTTAACTCAATCAACGTGTCGACTGTTTCGGAGCAGAGCTTCTAAGTGATAGTCATGACTTCAAGTCTTTGTATGCTAGTTATTAAGAAAAAATAAAAAAGCTGGTGGTTGAATACCTATGTTGAATACACTTCCTGTAAGTCGCTTTGGATAAAAGCGTCTGCTAAATGACTGTAATGTAATGTAATGTAATGGTATTACTTCTATCCAGGTGTTAGCGTTTAATCACTGTCTCATTTTGACAAATATGTCCTCAAATATGAAAAATATTAAAGATATGACTGCAAAAGTTTATTTAATTTTTGCAAGTACTGTCTCTGTGATAACACTTTGAAATAAACGCTGCAGAAAGTATGCAATATTTACAGAATCTTCTCCAACAGAAGGGAACAATGTTTATTTGTAATCATGACAAGCAGATGCTAAGATGTACAGCAGATGCATGAGTACTACTGCATTGCATCTACAACTGTAGCTCTCTAATGTACTCCTTGAAACAGTTTGACGTTTCAAAGCTTGTCACCTTCCCTATTTGATATGTTTGAGGGCCCAATTCTCTGTTGCCATGAGACCAGTTTGGTGACATCGGGGTGGCCCATTATCTTCTGAATATTTTATGTTGTTCAAGCTTACTTGGACCCTGAACTCCAATGACCACGTAAGTATGTGTTTGCAGGATAATGCTCACAAGATGAGGTTCGGAAAATCTGAGAACATGGTTGATTTGTAGAAAAACGTCAAAAATCAGTTAGGTTGAGGTCTTTTTTAAGTTGTGAAAAGGATTGTGAAATTGACTGTTACTAAGGGACATCGGCTCCAATAATGCAGACTTTTAATTGGACTGAGGAGGTAACAACAGGACGCTACAAACCAAAGCTTTACTGAACCGGTAAGCCTTCGTTCCAGCCGTTGACCACTTTACCTTCTAATTAATTCAATGCTGTCAAACCAAAAGAACCATTGTGTGGCTTTTGTTTATTTGCTTCTATGTTCTTTTGTGTTTGTTTTTCTTTTCTTTCTTAACGTTGGAAAAGTGGCATTATAACTGCTTCTTTGTTTACACATTTCTTTTAAAGCAAAATATGCATGCTCGGGTAATCTGATAATAAAACGCATAACTGCAATTTTAACACTTTGTGAAAAAAAAGTTGGGCGGCATCATGTATGTGTTCAATCTATTCATCTTTATTTCGTAAGTGCTTACCTGTACGTCGTATGTGCCATTCATCATGACTGTCCGGTGCTGTTGAATGTGCATATCTGGTCTCGTCTTCCCCGACTCTTTGGCTTGGTTCCTCTGCCCCTGTCCTGCTTGTACGTCTGGGGGCAGAAACACAAGAAGGGGTCAGACTTTTACAAGCGGATAAACAAAGAGGAGGTCAGACTGCCAGAGGCACGACAATCTAAGGACATGTCTGAAGGAGAGATTAGATCAACAAGTGACAAGTTGTTGTTGCAAGAAAGTGGTCGACTGGGAGTTCACTGAACAATGACCTTTACAAAATGTGAATCTTAAAAAAAATGTGCCTGTAGTTGTAACGCTCTGGATCTGTGTTATTTACCATTATCATCTATTTTACACAATAAGCATCATCGCAAGTCAAACATGTCAAGCTGAGCTCTGGAGTTACCTAGAGGTGTGTGTTGGGGGGCCATGTTGTGGAGGGCCAGGATGTGCGTGTCGAGGGCGGCATCCTGCCGTGTGCGGTTGTGCAGACCCAGGTGATACTTCCTAAAGTGCTTCACCAGGTCGGCGGGGTCGTTGCCATAGTAACCGTAGCCGCACACGTTGCACTTGAAGTCCTGGAGTTTGGGAGAGGGGCTGGAAGAGAGCGGAGGGGTGTCGGTCGTTGACTCCTCCCCTCCTTCCTGCCTGGGGAGGAGGTGGGGAGCGGAGAGGAGAGGAGGGGTGAGGTGGTCGGCTTCCCCCTGCCTCTCTCCCTCCTCTCCCCCTCCTCCAACCCCTTCTCCCCGTCCTCGGGCTCCGACTGGCTCTCGAGTCTGTCAGTCAACGCCGGCCCCCCTCGGTTGGCTCTCCCCCTCCTCCCCCCTCTCTCCTCGTTGCCGTAGCGCTCGCCGACGGACGAGGGTGAGACGGACGAGGACGCGCACTCGCTCTCTCCCTCCTCCTCTTCCTGCTCCTCGTCTCCTCTGATCCGGTCGGAGGACTCGGGTTCGGAGGGTCGGTTTATTCGTTCGGCCTCTGCTCCCACCCTCCCCTCCTCCTCACCCTCCTCCTCCTCTTCTCCCGCTGGCCTCCTCCCATCTTCTTCCTCCTCTTCCTCCTCGCCACCCACACTCCGGATAGGGGGATTCTTCTTCCTCACCATCTCTGAGAAATGGGAAGAGACAGAAAAAAGTTATTGTTTGTTTCATTGTTCATTGATATGTTGACATTAACTAAAGCATGTATACTGTATACTGTTTATGCGTACATGAAAGACCTGGGAGAAGAAAATATCAAGCAGATTTTCATAATCCCTTGAAATCAAGACACTAAGAGATACAAGGTGTCTCCGGGGCTAAAGTAATATACTGTGGATTGCATGCACACAAATACCATTTTCTGACAATGATGTATGTGTACAGAATAGCTTTGATTCAATTTACAAATGCCTTTGAACGCTCGAATCTGTGGCGATCCTCGACCGCAGACCTCGTCAAAGAAAAAACAGCCACAGCAAATCAGAAACATCTCAGCTGTGAGAGATTTTTTCAGGGGTGTGTGTGTGTGTGTGTGTGTGTTGGGATGTTTGTTGCTTCCTTAAGTGCAACTTTTTCCCTTTTTTTTTTTTTCTCTCTCCCCCCTCTTAAACCAGGGAGTGAATCTTTTTTATCATTATGGAAACCATCCGTGAGAATCTTCAACGCATGGACCACATCAAAACCCAAACCATATCAGAGAGGCTGAGAGGGAAGGGTGGTAGAGAGAGAGAGAGGGCGAGGCAGAAATTGGGGGAGACAGAGAGAGAGAGAGAGAGAGAGAGAGAGAGAGAGAGAGAGAGAGGAGAGAGAGAGGAGAGGAGAGGGGACGGGGAGGATGGCCAACAGACAACCACATCAAACCACGCACCCCGTATCAAAAAGATGGATGAGGGAGGCGGCGGACTGCAATTCATCCCCTCCAGCACTAAACATTTCTCTTTCTTTTCTTGCATCTCTTCCTTGCGTGCCTTTCATTCATTTTTTGTTTTTTGGGGGGCCCCAAATTCTCCCTTTTTCTCATCTCTCACTGTCTCTCCTGCTCTATCTGCTGTCCTTCTTTCCATTCTTTATTCTCTGCTTTTCTTTCCCATTTCAAATCCCATTTTAGTTTTACCCCCTTTTCTCTTCCTCAACCTCTCACCACCATTATAATCAATATAAAATACCTCCATCGAGCAACAAAAAAAAAAAAAAGCACTTATAAAGCCATTTCAGTCATTTTTATTCTCTACTGCCCTCTTTCACATGCAGGAATAATTGCTACAATAATTTGAGTAATTCCATCATTAAAATTTTTCTTTCAGTTCCTGCCCTGTCCCTCCCTCTGTCGCCCCCCTTCCCCGACCCTCCCCCTTATAATCACTACACAGAGCCATCAAATAACCGACCATGTGTTTTATGTTAAACCATAATGTTTCTTTTGTTTGAAAAGAGAACAATTGTGGTCGCTCTGTTCACAACAGTCGTGACAGAGGGATGTGTTTTCCGAGCATGTGTGTGTGTGTGCGTGTGCGTGTGTGTGTGTGTGTGTGTGTGTGAGCGAGCGTGTTTATTTGTGGTCCTTCAGTTCATATTCGGTTGTAAACACAGTCAACCCATTGACCCATACGCTGTGTTTGTATGTGTGAGTGGTAGTAAACACAAGTCAAAGCCAAAAGACGCCTGATAGACGCCAACAGCTGATCACTTTTAGATCAATGCAATATGAGGGGGACAGACGCTGAGTGTGTGGGTGTGTGTGTGTGTGTGTGTGTGTGTGTGTGTGTGTGTGTGTGTGTAATTCCTATTTGATGATGTGTGTGGATTGGAAGCGATATAGTGTACGTGCGACCTAACTGTTAGCGCGAGAGATAAATACGTGTTCTTATTTACTGATAGCAAACTGCAAACAGTTAAAGCACAAGAGAATCAGCCCGCCCACACACACACACACACACACACACACACACACACACACACACACACACACACACACACACACACACACACACACACACACACACACACACACACACACACACACACACACACACACTAAAGAAAGACAAGTACAAGGGAATGTAGTTGAAAACAGATAATCACGTAACAAATTAAAAAGGACCATATTTTAATAACCTTGTAATGTAATCTAGTGGATTAGGAAGAGAAGAGAAAATGACACACACACACACACACACACACACACACACACACACACACACAGACACAAACACAGAAAAGTAGTAGAGAGATGACAGAGGGAGGGCTGCTTTCTTTGTTGAATCCAATTTTCTCTCTATGGCCTTTTCTAGTATTTTACCATTTCTTCTTTCCCTCTTTCTCCACCGTACAACTATTAAAATAAAGCAATTTATGTCTGAAAAGGGCCCACGCCTAGACCAGCCCTGGCACTCACTGTGTGTGTGTGTGAGTGAGTGAGTGAGTGCAGGGAGCAGAGGAAAATCTCATCTGATGCTCACCACACCCAGTCAGAATTCATCATTCACTCAAACACACACATACACACACACACACACACACACACACACAGACACACACAGTGGAAAACTACAGATCGTTGTGGTAAAGCACTGGAGCTGAAATCCCGACCTACTGTAAGCAGCACTGACTGACCTAACTGTGTTTCCATCTGCCCCGAATGATTTCAGTGGTGACTTCAGAAGCTCATCAAAGCAATAAGGAAAAAAATTAAAATGATAATGATTTTGGTGACAGGAACCTAATGGGAATTAGAGAGAGTTATATTGTTATCTATTCTGTATTTACACTGGTATCACATGTTCATTTGCATTACTTCTGCCGCACTACTTGCATGCTCCGGAGTGTGGGAAAGAAGAAGAGATGTGTGTTACAACGCTGGTATACCATATGTGTCTGTCTGCATGTGTGTGTGTGTGTGTGTGTGTGTGTGTGTGTGTGTGTGTGTGTGTGTGTCGCAGTACAGCCTTTGTCTGCTTCAGGCTGTATACACAGACTGGAACCATTACTATCAACTACAATTAGGTACAACCCACCACAACATACCACATAACAACTACTGCTGCTACTAGCTACAATTAGCCCCTATACGCCACAATGGACTCGATACAACAGAGAGGATGGATGTGACAGTTAATCATTTCCATCAACTACAATTAGCCCCAACGCAAGTGAGGCTTGTATCTGAAATTGCCAATAATCACCCCAAGACATCCGTTGAAGGATGAACTGAGAGGGGCGAGGTATGTTTACGCTGGTGTTTTGTTAGATATCTGGATGTGGTGAGGGAACCGTGTTGGAGTATTTGGATTGTGTCATATATGGAAGTTTATTTTTACATTTTTTTTATGCAGATTGGTGAATTTTATCACAGTTGCAGTGAAAGCTTTGACCATGAGGTATTAACTAGCATCAGCTGAATAAAAACATTTCATGATCAGTTAATCTGCCTTTCATAATTTCATCGTTTAGTCCATTAAATATCAGAAAATAGCATAATTGGGGCTCTTCATCTCCCGTAGGGAAAGAGATGGCACAAATATCTCCGGTTCATTAGGGCTATGATATAACTTCATTGTTATTTTATTTATTTATTAAATATATATATGATATTATGATTGACAGGGATCATTTTGCGGTAGCTAATAATCAGGATCATCAGGTTACACCAGAAGACCAAGTTAAATCTCACTACTGGAACAAATAGATAACCAATACATCTCAACTGTCACGATTCATTGACTCCAAACTTGTTCTCTAGAATCTAATTATGAGGTCAATGTAATTGAACGGTTGAGTCATAATCCTAACACAGTCACGTATCTCTGCTGCCCTCAGAAAGCCCCGCTCCTCCCTGTGTAAGAGCTGTAATTGGCATCTCCATCTTTAATAAACAAAAGAATCAATGAGCAACATACAAAGAAATAATGCTAATGGAAGGGTCTTACGCAGAGAGATCTCCGTCAAGCTTCTTTTTCTGTGTCTTGCTCTGCGTCATTCGTCCTCTTCATATTGTTGTCTTATAAGAAGTCTTTGTCCCTATATCAAATCTGTCCTTGTGCTAGCATCTCTCCTCCACTGATTCATTGTTAGTCTATGAAAAGATAGACGGATGGAGAAGTGGTCCACAAGGTACATTGACGAGGAGTATGTTTAACAGTGGAAGGAAGAGAAAATGGAAAGAAAAACACAAAGCAAAGCTTGTAAATGGAAGGAGGACAGGCACTTGGAGAGGAGGAGACAGGAAAGAGGATATAAATTCTTCGTTCAAAAAGAGAGATTGTCTGGGGAATATCATAGACAGAAAAGGAGCAAAGAAAGGGAGTTCAGGAGGAGAGAAAGAAGGCAGGAGGCAAAGAGCAGATGAGCCCAAAAGGTGGAAGACTATAAGAACATCTACTTTAAAACATCCCCTAATGTCCAAGGTGAGTACAAGTACGGTGTTTAAATCCCGCTACTGGACAGGGGAATTTCATAGACAACCTCTTCTCACCCTTTAAAGTTACTGCAGAGCACAAAAAAAGACATTATTCAAGTCTTATCAACAGATGCTAGCACTTTTTGAGTTTAATTCAACCAAAACTTGAAGATGGAGTTGTGCATCAGGTCAGGCGTCCAGCTGGTTTCCCCTTAACTTTGCAGCATAACAGCTGGTTCTGCAGCCCACTGAGAGAATCCTGGTCCATTTTAACTGATATCATAAAACAATTCTTTCCCAAATTTTGGAATTGCCTTTCTTTAAGGTGATGGAGAACTTTAAGAAAGGAAGTCATAAACTGTGAGGGAGTTTGTGCCATTCTGGCCAAATGGCACACTGAATAAACCAAATAGCTTCACTACACCTATAAATTACTTTAATTAGATTAATGCGAGAGCAAATTCACTTCAAAGCATATTACATTTTGATTCTGTGTGCTATCAGAGCTGCCTCTCTCCTTTCTATTTTGACTGCTTGTATCGTTGATATTTTCATCATTTTCATCGCTTTTATTTTGAACATCTGTGCTTTTAACTATTTCCTGCCTGGGTACTGCGAATAACTTTTCTGGCTAAATCTGGCATAATTTTAGAAATGTTATTACTATGCACCATCCCTGACCAACAATGTAATAAACCTAAACTAATAACTTCATCCTTACATTCCCCTGTACAAACAGGTTGGATGTGTGAGCGAAGTTGAAATTCATATGACTTGTAAGATGAGCATCTGTAAGGAGTATTTTCAGGTACATGTAGGCACCGTTTACAGACTACTGATCACTTTCAGATTTGCTACAGTATGCTCAACGGCAGAGTTATTATGCAAAGAAATTACTAATCAACTAGTTAATTATGGCTGCAACTAAAATTAGGTGCAGATTCATTTCCTGTCAATTGTCGGATTGATTAACTAATTGTCAACATTACAGTCCAATGATTTGGCAGAACAAAAAAAAAAAAAAAATAAATATGTGACACATGTATGAACACTTTTTGTACGTTCAGCCTGTGGCTTGCTGTCCATGATCAAATATTGTCTTTTTACACCAAATAAATACCCCCGCTGCCAAAAAGCTGAAACACATCACTTCCTGTCCGTAAAAAAAAAGGATTTTCCCTGAAGGAACCTGGCAGACACCAGCTGTTGTTGTTGTTGTTCTTGCTATCGCTGCAAATGTTAAAGCGTTCATGACTGTGCTGTATCACTCAGCAGTCATTTATTTATATGAAATGGTCACAGATTACTCGCTCTAGGAAGGCCACTGATGCGCAAAATGGCAGTCACGCTGAAACGGCTTATACCTCCAGGTTACGATGTCAGTGAATGGAAGCAGCTGAAGAAAATATTAATGAAAGCGTGCACGTGACCGTTTCGGTACCCACACAAACAAAACGGATCAGATCCGTGAAACCGAGCCCATTTAGAGCGGTGGCATAGTAATAATAATAATAATAATAATAATAATAATAATAGGAACCGGCCACAAGTGCACGCTGCACCGTGGGGCTCGGTTCCAGTGCCTGATGGGAGAGCACGGGTGAAACAATGTGGGGGAGGGGGGGGAGGAGGAAGAGTTGGCTGAAGGGAACATTTCTGTTTTTCGGGGGGGGGGGGGGGTTAAGTAACAGCTTGGAATTGATTTTGCAGGAGGCAGGAGTCTAATTGGAGATAGGGAGGGGGTCGAGAAAGAAACAGAAGGAGGGAGAGAGAGGGGGGGAGGGGGGAGACAACATAAAATCACTGCGAGACAGAGTCCACCTGCCATTTTAAGACTAAAAGCTTTCAGTTGCCTGCAAGGCCCCTAATCAATGCCAGAAGTCCTCCTTACACTCACACTCACACACACACACACACACACACACACACACACACACACACTTCATCTGTTGGGTAGCAGGGGCCCAATTCATTCCAGCCACGGATCAAGTCAAATCACACACACACGTACAGACTATGGGTCTCATTTGTAATGGGTAACAGCATGCAAAATATGTCATCTTAAATGTCAAACTTAATCAGAGGTTCACATTTCAATACCTCTCCCTCTCGTTGGGAGACTCCCTCTCTTTGCTTCTACTCCTTCACGTCTCTCTGCTTAACACTCTGTTTAGTGGTCTCTTTCTCACACACACACACACACACACACACATTAACCGATGTCTTGAACACACCTCCCTCTCTCTACCTATATGTCCATCTTTCATCTAGCTCTCTCAATTAATCTCTCGCTCCCACCAACTCCTATACATTTGATCTCTATTTCTCTCCTCCCCTTACACAAACCTTGATGTGTTTGTAGGAGTGCGTGTGTGTGTGTGTGTGTGTGTGTGTGTGTGTGTGTGTGTGTGTGTGTGTGTGTGTTAAGTTGATATGGCACGACAGCTTCAATCACTCTGTGTGACTGACAGATAGACATCTATTCATTAAACATAGCGAAAACCTTTTTAAAAGAAGGGAACAAGCGGAGACTGTCACTGATGTGTCTGCTTGTGTTTTCTGTTAATGTGTGTGTGTGTGTGTGTGTGTGTGTGTGTGTGTGTGTGTGTGTGTGTGTGTGTGTGTGTGTGTGTGTGTGTGTGGTGTTAAAGCAGAGCCTGCTAGTTACTTTAATTGAATAGTCACAATGAAGTAAAACAGGAGCGTCTTTAGCTTGTGTAGAGTTACAAGAGGGATTTAAATGAAATCCTTCTCATTTGATTGGACCGCATTTGAAAGTGGGCGGGTGTTGTTAAAACTTGCAGGTGGCTTGATGGATAGATGTCATGATATCATTGGTTGAGATATAGTTATATAGTTAAATAGGTGTACAATATGAATCTAAAAAGGGTTAAAAGGGTATTTTTCATTTCATGTCGACTTTATTTTTCACAACTTTCAAATAATAATGAATAAAATGAGTTACAAAACTGCAATTAAAACCAACAAAGTCCCTGATTAGTTTAGATTTATTTTGAGCTTAAACATATATGGATTGTCTCTTCGCTGTGTGTTTTGTCATGTTAATTAAGACACATACTGTACGAACACAAGAAGAGGACACAGTGTAGAGCTGAGGATCACTATGCTTTTTGAAATTCAAATCAGTGTTTAAAACATGAGGATTTTCATTTGGAAAAAGTAAATTAGGAAACTATGATGTGCACCAACTAAAAAAACTGATTCAGGAACAAACAGTGGAAGACACACTACTCAACAAAAACCACACGGACCCCCCTGAAGATGTCTGCATCAATCCTTCATGCACAGAAATACACACACTCACACACTCACACACTCACACACTCCTCTCCACCACCACCAAATAAACTTTATTAAAAGAGGAGTCTGACCTGGAATAAATACATTGGATTACTGCACCACACAGGGTCTGGGAAGCACTCTACTGTGTGTGTGTGTGTGTGTGTGTGTGTGTGTGTGTGTGTGTGTGTGTGTGTGTGTGTGTGTGTGTGTGTGTGTGTGTGTGTGTGTGTGTGTGTGTACTCTGTAGGAGGGCTGTTTACCCCTCTGGGGAGTTAAAGGCAGAACACTGGTTAACACTGGTTACACGCAGACATGAACACATAACTGGGAGCTGTCCAGTATGACCATGGTCTTTTGGCTACTGGGCGCTCTGGGGGTTTGTTCAAGTGCACCTCGAGAAACTCCTGAGAATGGGGAGAGATTTTTCTCACTTAACCGCGGGTAGACTCTCTTCACTGCTCTACAAATAGAAACAGCTGAATTTCTGCTTTCAAGCTCAATTAACTCTTTAACTTTACAACACACACAAAAGACAAGTGAGAGAAAAACCCACTTTTTTTTTTTTTTTCCCCCAACTGCGACTTACTCAGCTTGACACAAAACTAGCTGTTTTCAATCTGGGCGCGTTTAAAAGTGCTACGCAGTACACCCGGGGACCCACGCTCTATAAAACTTTATTTTGAAGTGTGTGTCCGGACCCACAGGTGGGTCAGAGGAGTTTAAAAACAAGGTTGCTCGGTTTCTCTGAAGGAATGGGTTGGAACTTATTAGGCTGTCCAAGCTGGTCTATCCAAATCGCTGGAGGTTAGCGGGTTAAAACAAGGTACATTTTGTTAGATTGGCCTTCACAATGGACTCCCTGTGTGTGTGTGAGACTATTACTGCCAAAAGGTTGCTGGTTCAGTTCCCAATGGGGCTATAAATGATGCTGAAATAAATCAGTATTACAACACACACACACACACAAGCACACACTCACACACAGATCCAGACAGATCCAAGCTGCTAGTTCAAACACACCCTGAATCCAAATCTGTCACACACACCTGTGTTATTTTACATCAGAGACTTTTCTGCACAAAAAATACTCATGCACGTGCAGGTGTGTGGTCATTTGTGTGTGTGTGTGTGTGTGTCTCTATATTTCTGTTTTAGTAAAACGGTGCAACAGAAGACACACACACAGACGCAGACTATATCTCTCTTCTGCTATTTCAATAATCTGTGACCTGAGAGTTTATAAGACTCAATAGTCTGGCCTCTGGAATGACTGTCTGGATTCTAACTTTACACACACACACACACACACACACACACACACACACACACACACACACACACACACACACACACACACACACACACACACACACACACACACACACACACACACACACACACACACACACACACACACACACACACACAGCTCCCCTGCCATGGTCTTTAGAGTGTACTCTGTCTGTGTGTGAATGTGTCTGTGGAGCATACCATGTGTGTGTGGTCACGTCTAAGAAAGCTCCCTTTAAAATCTCTCTCTCTCTCTCTCTCTCTCTCTCTCTCTCTCTCTCTCTCTCTCTCTCTCTCTCTCTCTCTCTCTCTCTCTCTCTCTCTCTCTCTCTCTCTCACCATCGCTGATGATATCACCTTAACCAATTTTTGCGGTAAGCAAACTGTGGTCAACAGTTAAATGGCTGTGTTTGTGTGTGGGCACGTGTGTGAAATCGACTGATAAATCACACTACTGTCAAAGGGGAGCACAGTTTTCACTGACTCCAGGGAGTGTGTGTAATTAAATATTGTTAAACCAGCTGCCAGGAGTCAGAGGTTGACAGAGAGGGAAGATCAGTGTGGATCACGCACACACACACATGCACAGGAGGAGAAAGAAAACATGTCAACATTCAAAATCACATTTTCATAAGTTTATTTATCGCGGAAAAGTGCTTCGCAATAAACAAATCATTCAATACGGAGCAAAGAGGTCCGCACACTTCCCCAACGAGGTTTGATCAACCGAACAACAATTACATCTAACTAAATTCTACACGATCACAATTAATGATGAAAACCACATTAAAAGATTAGTTCCACCATTTGCATCCGATCATTTACATTATTTAAAAACAATCCAGCTTCATTAAATCCTCATTTAGTTTCTTCCTGCACATCAACTGAGCAGCACATTACACACACAAAATCACACACACACACACACTCACACACAGAAAAACAGGCAGTTTAAAATCTGTCGCTGCTTCAGAACAAAACCCAATAAACAATAAACGAAGGCGTTTCTTCTGGTGAAATGTGTTGGAAATCTTCAAACCCCAAAAAGAAAGACATTTTACGCTGCCATGATAAAAGGTATTAAATCACAGCCTTAATACCAAAGGAAAGAAACCTACAGCATACAGAGATACACAATGCAGACACATCATATGCACACATAAGAATAACACATCAAAAGCAGTCTGATAAATAATTGAAGGGCGCCGTCCTCCAAATTCTAGAAATAATATTAAAGAGCCTCTTTTGAAAAGCCTTTTAACAAAAGTCATGAATGAAACAGGAGGAAAAAGAGAGAAAATGTCCATAGCCACTCATCTTAAAACAAAAAAAACCCAGAATACTAAATTAAGAACAACCATCAATATCAACATGACACTGCAGAACTTCCAACAATTAACCTTTTTATGCTTGAATACCTTTTCAACAAATACACACATCTGAAGGACATGAGACGTATGATGTAACTAAATCCCCTTTAACACCTGTTTAAAAGAGCAGTCCGATATTTCTTTAGATTTCACGACAGAGTCCGTGACTCTCTGTGCTTGTGTTCAAAGACAGAGTGATTGAGTCTGTCTGAAGATATTGATCTACTGTGGAACTATCAGAAACAGTTTAAAACTCTGCACACTGACCTAACAAACACTGGCAGCGACGGTCAAAAGACCAGAAACTGTCTGGCCCGAACGCAGCACGCTGCTCCAAAGCTGCACTGTAAAGCTGTACATAATGCTTGCCGTGTGGGTTTTTCCAGCCTTTAATTCATAGATTCAAAGCTGTGGAAACTGATTTATTTAGACCTTCTTTTTTAGGATTGAAGTATTTTAGATATAACGATGTTTCCTTTTCGTCGTATCACACTGCTGTCATAGTTTTGATTCCTTGTCCTAGTCTTTGTGTTGTGCATGTGTATATGTTACCATTATTTAAAAAAGTTAAGCGTGTAGCATGTGGCCACAAAATCAGGTTTCTCCAGCAGACAAATGCGGCTGAGTTATCTAGGTTTCTTTTAATTCCTTCAAGACTCCTTTAGAAAACTTTTGAGAAATAACGCTGCCAGAGAGAGAAGACGATAACTAGGTTACAAGAATGTAAAGACACTTCTCACTAAGCACATACTGATACCAAGTAGTGGGTCGCTCATTAAGTTGTAGCTCTGTATGTGTGTGTTGTCTGAAAACATCATTTACACACTCTGCTCCAACTGGACAGGTGTGGTCTGATCATGCTGATGTTCATTTCTTGTTGTACACTTTGTTTTCGCTGAGTACAGAACAGCTGACTTGAGGTATACCTTGTTGAAACTGTATTAACGCAACAACGGTGCCGGAGCTGGCAAGAATGGAAAGGCGGTTCACTATCTGCCCTGGAAGTGACCCCCAAAAGTAAACAACCTGATGTGCCTCTGATTCTAAGGGTATTAAAATGAAGCGTGAAGACACATTTGCATAAAGTTACGCCTTTTTCAACTTTCCCCTGAAGCGCTGCTGAGCACCTTTTAAATCTCCCTAGGTCAGCGGGTGACTCCGGGGGTTGCAACAACAGGTCCTATATACCCGTTTACAACGAGTCCATGTGTGTGTGTGTGTGAGAACGGCCCGTTTGTTGAGGAGGGGCAGAGGCCTTACAGAAAAAACGACTGAGCACAAAAGAAAAGATGAGAGAGACATGGCGTCGTAGACATGGCGTCTGTTTCTACGACATGGCGTCGTAGAAACAGACAGACTTTTCACACCAGATGAGGAAAGAGAGCAGCACATGGAAAAAACAAACAAACAGCCTATCACACCTGAATACTGGCCCCTCCCTCTCTTGCTCCTCTTCACTCTCCACCACCATTTCTCCTACTAGCGTGGGAGGAGGTAGATGAGCCTGTGTGTGTGTGTGGTGGGGACCCGACAACTTCCTCTCAACTTCCTGTGATCAGAGCTCGGGGGTTGCTGGGGGACAACCAGGAAATGGCGAGCACGCACGCACACACACACACACACACACACACACACACAGACACAGACACACGCACACACACACACACACACACACACACACACACACACGCACACACACACTCAAAATGGGTCGTAGAAATGTAAGCAGACTGAAGAATAAACTAATGTGTTCCTTTTGTTAGTTAATGGCCAATACATTAATATAGCAGCAATCACCTATGTGCAATATAAAGAAATATCCTGTGCAGAAAATGACATTAAGCTTTAGGAGAATCAATCAATGTTTTACTTCTTCAGAAAATATAGGCTTTCTAAAAAAATAAATAAAATTCATAGAAATTCATGAACGGTAAAAAAAAATCTCAATATTTGAACGCTTCTTAAGCGTTAGCCCACCGGCTGCTAACAGCTAGCAGCCATTCATTAGCTCTCCTCCTGCTAATTTCAACATAGATTTATTGTTTGTAGCAATTTGATGCAAACCATTAATCACATTTCTTTTTTTACTTGCCCGACCGGATAACTGCACGAGGCAATCCACTTGCCTGAACACAAGAGTTTGCATGCCCCAGGCAGGCGTTAATATGGAGCCCTGTGAAGTGGCTCTCCCTCTGTATGTGTTCTCATACTTAGACAATAGTTAAATAACACACACACACACACACACACACACACACACACACACAGACAGACAAGAACAAAAAGAGGAAGGAGGTGGCAGCACTGCCCAACATTTCACAATAAAAGCTGAGATTCAATCACTTCAAATGCATACTGCATGCATTTGTCTGTGTGTGTGTGAGTGTGTGTGTGTGTGTGTTGTGTCTGTGTGTGTGCGTGGGTACTTGAGTATTACAGAGACCCAACTTGAGTGTACTCTTTCCTCATTTTCATCACTTGATCGTGTTTTCACACCAAACGTGTACATGGGAGCAGATGTGCCCGGCCTCGGACACACACAGCAACACACAAACACATGCATGTGAAGGACACTGAGACAGTTTAGAAAGCTTCGGGGCTCAGTCTGAGCTTTCATTTCCTCTATCCTGCATAACAACCAACAACACACACACACACACACACACACACACACACACACACACACACACACACACACACACACACACACACACACACACACACACACACACACACACACACACAGTTATGAGACTTTTGGCCTGCCCAGAGGGACGACAGAGGCACTGTAGACAACTAGCTCCAAGATAATTACTGCAGAAGACAATTCTGTGTTAAAACAAGCATGACCAGTTTCAACAGGACAGACGGAAACAATAATCATTTTTGTCCTGGGATGAAATAAACTTGAAAAATGACAGCAATAACTGAATTTACCGCACAATAATCCGTACAATGGAATGATACTCGTGGATCATAGACGGCCAAAAGGCAGAATCACCATTTATTCATTTTACAGCTTTTACACCTGAAGCCTTCACTTTGAATTTCCTACGAGTCGTAGCAGACACAGACTATAAGAACGGGGTTAAACTGTCAGGTAAAGTCTGAAGGCGTTTAAATTCTTTTCAAAAAAGTGTCACGCTTTTGTTTTAATTTCAGCCTATCCATCTTTTTTTTTTTACAACAGCAGGTTTTTTCACAAGGTGATACACCTCCGGAAATTCAAAAGTAAAATCTTTTCTTTCTCTCAGAGGCACTAAAAGTTATTTCCTATAACTAAAGCTGCTTTTGTTGCCCGGTGGTGCAGTGATGGAGAAGGGTTTGCCTGAAAAAAACAAAACAGCCAGACATTGCTTTTCTCACTCGTCACACACACACACACACACACACACACACACACACACACACACACACACACACACACACACACACACACACACACACACACACACACACACACACACACACACACACACACACACACACACACACACACATCTTTCCTGTGTTAGGGGAAGTTGCAGGTCGTTGCGACATCGGTGTCTGAGATAACAGCTCCTTAACACACACACACACATACACACTCACAAGCACACACACACAAGGATTCAGTTGAAGATTTTACTTTAGGTTAATCGTAATGGTGTTTTTGTGAATGAACAGAATTTTCTAAAAGTATAAAGGCGCTGCATGCGAACACGTGAACATTGGATTGTATAAAGTTCAATAGAGACAAAAGCAAAGGTTTATTTTCACACGGAAAGTTACTCCTCTGTGTTCGCACATCACAGTACTATCCACAAACTGTTTAAAAATGTTTGGCAAGCAGTTGTTACTAGCTGGTCATGTGCCTCGTGAAGCGTTTAAACTACACATATATATATATCCTGCTGTTGTAGTTGCTCAATTTCATCCACAAAGCATGTCGGACATGACATTTTTATTGCAAAGAAATATCCACAATAATTGTTAAAAAACTATTTTCTTTTTCAATTCAAATGCTTTGTGGCTTTAATGGGCACATAGAATTCCACTAGCAGCAGAAATAATTAGTTTACAGATTACAGTACGTGAAATATGACTTATTCTAGCGAGTTATAAAGAACTGCCTTCTCATTTATGTAGTTGATTCACATTTGTCAATGCAATGAGAAGCAATACATCAAATGAAATAAAAGAGAGTAGACTGACACCATACATATGGCTTTTGATAGTTTCTAAATATGATGGTTTGAAAGCATAATCCAAAATAAAACAAAATAGTAATTATTGTGTATTCTATAGATTATACATTCAATTTGATCTGGCATGTCAGTTGCAAAACACACGTACTGTATGAAGTTTACCTAAAGATCACTGTGTTACTGCAGCTTATGCATCAAACTACACAGCCGCTCACACACACTCAAAGGGAGCCGACCGTAAAGCACATTGAACTGATGTGATCTAATTCTGCATTCTCAACATGAATAAACTGAAATCGATCTCCTGTGATGATTTTATGGACAGCAGCGGAGCAGAGGCTTCTGCAAGTGGGATAAAGTTGGCGATTATTCAGGGAGCGTCGTCTTGACACGGGTCCTCTGACTGAAATATCGACGGAATGTTATTGACCCTTAATAGTGCATTGTGGAGCAGGTCGCTGGCATCCCCTCTGCAATGCACTTTGGATAATAACAGAGGAAAAAAAAAAAGAGCCGGCAGCGGCATGTGAACAGAGCTCGCTGTAAACACCTGATGGGGAAAAATCACACACATCGGTTAGGTTTTTTTTACCATATTCTGACCTGAGGGCAGACACAGCATTACGGCCGACTCGTCTAATCCGTTCAGCAGGCGCTTTTCATCGTGTACGATTACTGGTGCTGCGTGCAGATACAGCTCTAAGAGAAGAACAGCGAGGCCTTAACCGTTTTCTTAACACGAGGTCAAACCATCTGCACCTTCTTTAATTATTCCTGTACGTTTTACTTAACCTGTCAAATGGAGTACAAGGATTGTGAATATAAAAAGATAGCGGCACACACAATGCCTGTCAGCTGCAAAAGCTCAAAGATCTGGGGGTGGGGGGGGGGGGGGACGAGCTTATAGCACTCAGAGGATTGGGCAATCGCTTGGTAGGCCTTTTTTTATCTGATATCCAAAATGCATTCGCTATCAGCACGCCACGCCTCAAAATAATGACGTGGGTTTATTTGAGAAGCAAAAAAAAAAAAAAAAAAAAAAAACAACGCTTTGAAGACAACTCTTAACACACTGTAGCTTCGGCTGTTGTGTCGGAGCTTATCAGCCCCTTTTAAGGGCGTGCTGGGGATAAGTCATGCCACCTCAACTCGATCAGAACACCTTAAGTAGGTCAAACGCGTACAAGAGATTCAGGTGTGGATCAGTAACGAGAAGAAAAGGCATGACATATTTGGTTCTCACACCCATCTAACTGCTGGTACACCCTTAAAAAATCTGCACATACACAAATACAAGCATGGGCACGCACAAACGCATGGAGTTTAGCGCTTAAACCTATCTAACAGCTACTACACCCTAAATCTTTTCATCTCTTATTTGACGGCCGGCCCCTCCCTCTGTCTTTATCTTCTTCTCATCTCTTCATTCTTCTCTCTAATCTCTCTCTGATCTACGCCGCTGAAGAATGACCGAAGAAATTATCATAACTGCATTCCTTTGGTGTGGTGTCGAGACTGACTTCCAAGTTCAATTTTTGTCGCAAATTGACAGCTGAAAGTGTCTTCTGTGCGTTGGAAAATGCTCCATAGCCCTGGGGCTAAATCATAGATGTCGTAGTATTAAATGTAAACACATACATAGGCATCAATGGGGAGATTTGCCAGGAGGTATGACTCCTCTATCTGCCTTTCAGCTATCTCACTTGCTGTCAGTCACTACCTGATGTCTTTATGGAATGTTTTGATTGGTGCCATTATGCTCAAGTGATGCATGAGCCAAACATAACTAACCACGCATGAAATAATAACAAATCGACAAACCCTTAACAAATTCAGAATTGTTCATCATCGGTGTTTGTCTCTCACCTTTGAAGTCTAATCAATTCAATGCCCCTACCATTTGAACCAAACCTGTCAAAAGCTTGAAATACTGTTAAATATTAAGCCACAAAGACACAGTGGAGGATAGAAACTCCTCCTCTCACTGCTGGCAAAGTTGTTATCTCTCAACCTGTCAAACCTGCAAATCTGCTCTTTCTTGATACAAAATATACACCGGCATAATCTCTGCAAAGAATACAAAGAACTGTAGCTGTGGGAGAGAAAGAAGGGCGAATGGGCAGACTAACAGACAGACAGACAGACAGGGGAAAAGAAATAGAGAGATATTTCATACGGAGCATGATTTATATCGTACTATTTCACTTTCTGTCCAGCAGGAAATTGTACATCTATTAGCCACATTTTTTTTTTTAGCTGCAGCTGCGCTCTTGAAGATAGCTGGTAATGAAAATTGACAATAAATGGTATTCGATTTTTATAAAAAGACAAGATGAGAGACATAGAGAGCGACAGAGAGAGAGAGAGAGAGAGAGAGAGAGAGAGAGAGAGAGAGAGAGAGAGAGAGAGAGAGAGAGAGAGAGAGAGAGAGAGAGAGATTAATACACAAGAAGAGACTTGGAGACATTGAGAAAGACAGCTAGAATGGGAAGAGACGGCGGGGACAGAAAGAGGACGAGATGTGAATTCATTGCCTTAAAAGCAGCTCTGAGTCAAACAGTGTGATAAGAATCAGACGGCGCACACACACGGACACACACACACACACACACACACACACACACACACACACACACACACACGATCCTTGAATCTTTACTTTGAACCTCTTTGGACAGATAAGCAGACAAGAAGTGTTCAATTACCGCTCAATTACGGTGTGTGTGTGTGTGTGTGTGTGTGTGTGCACGTTGTAGTGTGCAAATGTGTTGGACACCGAGAAAGAGAAAGTCAGAGTGAGACAGGAGCAGGGAGGAGATTCTTTCCACCTATGTGTCACTTCCTCCTTCTCTCCGTTTCCCCCTTTACACTTAGTATTAAAATGTGTCCGGTACCCAGAGTGCATCTACATATTTAACCTGATTACATTTACACCTGGTATTAATACGCCGCCTCGGAGTGATCTCATCACTCTCTCCAGCACAAACAACCCAATGGGTCGAGTGAGCTATTACGGATTTCCGACGACTTCATACGTCTGGGTCAGGGATTTTTAATACCCATCCGAACCCTCATGAGAGCCAATCAGCACTGCCGAAAACTGACTGAGGACTGAGTGACACGGACTGAGACAAGGACTGAGGGTCGCTCTTTGTCTGTGTTTGAGAGAGAGTAACTACTGCAAACAATGTGTAAGTTCTAGGTTAGAAGTTAGAACTAACTCTGCACGGGGGCTTTGTTATTATTTTGATATTTTCTAGTAACAACATTTTATCACGTGCACATGCTGTATGCGGATTATAAATGCAATCGAACATGTGTTCAGTGTGGTCACAATACGTCCCTGACCACCTCCGGAGGTGGTTTGGCCGATCGGATAACAGTCTGTGTTCAATGTGTTTTGGGTCCGTTTACAGCTGTAACTTCACGTGGTGAAGAACTAGCCCATGGCGATCCCAACACCCAAAATGCATTGTAATGCTACGTGTAAAAGGAGTCTCTCGATGCGTCACTCCTCTCTGCTCCCTCGCCACAATTTTCACCGTAACAAGGCTTTCTTTCAGACTCCCTCCCCTTCCATGAGCCGTCCTTACTCCATCATCCTGCCAACCCATCTCCCTGAAGCAATAAATTCAACCAGCCCCAATAAAAGAAAACGGATAAGCGCTGTCAAACAGAGTTAACAACAAATATATCGTCGATTTCTAGCCATCTGGCAACATGTCAGTAGGTGATCAAATGAAAAGCAGTCTTGTCTGCGGTTATTCTCCACTGATCTCTGCGATAGAATTGGCCTTCTTACGGTAGAATAAAAAGGAAGGTCAGAGGTCAGGCTCGGCTGTGCTGTGCTGTGCTGTGCTGGAGCCGGAAGGGATTAATCCAAGTCTTGTCAAGGCTGACACCAAAACCTGGTGCAGTTCTGGTTAGGAAAATAACACATATACATAGCTTTGTGTTTTTGCAACACAAAACTATGTTATTTATAAGTGATATGGCTCTAGGGTCAATCCATCACTTTGGTCCAGACTCAAAAACTATTGGATGGATAGCCATGAAATGCTGTACAGACATTCATGGTCCCAAGAGGATCAGTCCAAATAACTTGATTCCTTTAACTTTTCTTCGAGCACAACCATCAACTTAACATCTGAGTGTGATGTCTCAACAACTGTTTGATGGATTGCCTTGAAATTTTTCTATACTCATTCAAGCCACCCTCAAGATAAAATGAAATAACTTCAGTGGTATACTGACTTTTTTTTTTATCTTGTGACACCATCTGGTCAGCACACACTTTTATTTGTGACCGAAATAAGTAAAACTACTGTTGTTCCGTGCAACTAACAATTATTTTCATTATTGATTAATCTGCTGATAAAAGATTAATTGTTTGGTCTACTTAATGTCAGAGAACTCATCACAGTTTTCTAATTTAAAAAAAAATGGCGTCTTCAAGTGTCTTGTTTTCCTCTAAACAACAGTCCAAAACAGACCAATGAAGAAAAATAATCACATTTGTGAAACTGAAGCAGGAATATTTGGATTTTTCTTTCTTTAAAAATGACCACTATTATAACCACCCCTGTATGCATAGTGTAGAACTCTAGTACCTTTTTTCTTTCCTGTCCTACAGAGTGAAGAGGAGTCTCGAGCCACTGGTCCCAGAGGTGTTTTTTTTTTCCAACACTGGAAATTTGTCAAGACTTGATCAAGATAGGGCAGCTTTCAAGCACACAAGCCAAGGGTAGCAGGAGAGGGTGGCAGAGCGACTACAGACTAAAGCATCCTTCAACCAGAAGGCCAAGTCATCTCCCCTGTGACTGTAAGAATATCTCCCCCCTGCTAAAGTGTCCTTGAGCAACTCCCGGGGGTGCTGTTCTGTGGCGGAGGCTGCGATCTAAGAAGGTAATTTCACTTCAGGGGATCAATTGAGAATCAGCCTGTGAGCTAAAGTCACCAAAGTTCCACGCCTCACCTCACCACACAACACTCTGGTGGCAAATTATCTGCCTCCCCCTCCTTCTGTCCATGTGGCACTTTCTTTTCTCTTACGTCCTTCCTCTCTCCCTCTCCTCCTGTCCTATTATGGACATAGCAACAGTGTTGCTGTCAGGACGACCCAAGGTTTGATTCACCGTCCGTCCCTGTCTGAATGTGCCTGTGTGTGTGTGTGTGTGTGTGTGTGTGTGTGTGTGTGTGTGTGTGTGTGTGTGTGTGTGTGTGTGTGTGTGTGTGTGTGTGTGTGTGTGTTAGATAGCAGATAAGAGCCATATATAAACAGCACTTGAAAGAAGAAATGTAAATGTTTAAAAGTCACGGCAGAACACAGACCATATCAAGATACCAGAGAGAGCAAGAGAGAGAGAGAGAGAGATTAAAGCAGAGTTCACACCAGGAGAACTCGCAGGAGACTGCAGTCATCAGGACTCAAGTCAGACTCCAGCCATCGATATAGCCTAATGGAATTAAGCATCTCAAAGCTATACATCCAAAATGATTAATTAATCTGTGGCTGAATGTAGGGGAAGTTTGAAAAGACTGACCAGACACCTGTGTTACTCCGGGGCTTCATGCTGACATGCAGGCGGTGTAACCTTTTAAGTTAGCAATACTCACAGAGGCTGCCATTTTTAAAAGTATTTCAAGTGAGAGAAACAGTGTATTCAAAAGCACTGCTATTATCTCATCAAACTTCCTTATGATTGCTGGGGAGGTTGTTTCCCCTGTTACAGTTATTATTGCATCATGTACATAAAGAAAACGGTCAGATTTTGCAACATATCTAGGACTGCTCCAAAAAAAAAAATAAAAAAAAAAAAAAAATCACATGACGGTTGATGATCCTGGAAGTAGCACTAAACTTGGGCGATCACATAAACGTTTTAGACAGAGCTGCTACTTTCCCCAGTCTGAATTCCCTTTTTAAATTTATTTCCACAATGGCTTTAAATTCCCTCTGCCTACAAACACAGAAGTCTCTGAGAAAACCCCTATGAGTTTGGCATGGTGGATGGCTCTAAATACTACAATACCCATGACCCAGACAGTCAGAGGAGCAAAGAAGATCTGTAGCAATTACAACTGCCCTGTCACTGCAGTTGTGAAGAGAACTTTGTGCAATAGTTGCCGATGTCATCAAAATTGATCCTGTATGCAAAACTGAATCAGGCTCTCTAGCCTCCCCTGGAAATTAACAGAAACTCATATTTCCTTTACACAGCTACATTCATCCTTTTTTCACTGATTGTGTTGCTGAGATTTATTTTAGAATAAAGGTGTAGATGTTCTTTACATGTTACAGAAAAGGCCAGCACACATTATTTATTGAAATGTCACACCTTAGTCTAATTGGTTGGGTTTTTTTCTTGCAATTTGCTATTCATTTCAGCACCAACACCCAAAGTGAGGATGTAAGCTAACTTCATGAATCAAACGGGACAGGTTTCTTGCAAATAATGTCAATAGTTGCAGATATGGTAGACTCAAAAGTGTGTGTAAAAGTGTGTGTATGTGCATGTCTGCATAAATCCTTGCATGAATGTGTTTGTTTACTGTGTACGCTGCATATACATCCTTACTTGAGAGTGCATGCAAGTGTGTACATTCTTGCAGGATTGTGTGCATGTGTGTGTGCGTACGTGCAAGTGAGTGAGTGATTGTTAGCAGAAGCTCGTTAACCTCAGAAGTCATTACCACAGCCCTGAGGTTTACGCCAATTAGACAAAATAAACGACAGGCGAAAAACATAACAGACGAATGAAAAACAAGAGAAAAGAAAGTGATTACTGGGGATAAAATTGAAGTGATCGTATATTCACCAATTTGAGAACAATACCAATGACGGGAGAATAGCGCAAAAACAATTATTATAATTATTTGAGTAAAAAAAAGAAAGCGATCATTGGAGTAAAACAGATTTAGACACCCCAATGAAAATCACAAGACGATTGAAAAGAAAGGACAAAACGAAGGAGAAAAACTATATATATATAAAATAAGATAAAAAGAAACAACTACAGAACAACGACTTTGTGTGTGTGTGTGTGTGTGTGTGTGTGTGTGTGTGTGTGTGTGTGTGTGTGTGTGTGTGTGTGTGTGTGTGTGTGTGTGCGCACACAGTCGTATCAGATCGAGAAAATGGTGTGTTTTTTGACATCACTCCTGCTATGTCGTCTCTTTTTTTCCCTTCCTTTTCTCAAGACGTTTTTTGTTTTTACAGCTTCACTCTGGGCAGACCAGACCGCTGTACACACACATCCATACACACAAATGGATATATTCTCTCTTTTTCTCTCTGACACACACACACACACACACACACATGCATGCATGCATGCATACATATTCCCATACACACACAGACCCCTAAAGGGGCCTTTTTTCCACATTGGGCCATATGGTGCAGACAGGCGCACGGAAACAATTCTCTAAAAACAACACACTCTGCACTTAGAAACCTGCCACACACACACACACACACACACACACACACACCAGACAGTTAAACCTGCTGAATGAATTGCTGCCTTGTTCAGTGGTGCACTAATGGCAAGGAACCTGCCATGGAGATTACCACACACACACACACACACACACACACACACACACACACACACACACACACACACACACACACACACACACACACACACACACACACACACACACACACACACACACACACACACACACGTGATCAAACACGCAGAGGCTCAGCATTAAGCATTCTAGGGCACTTATCCATTAGAGGGGGTTAGTTATTTTCCCCAGTCTAAAAGTAGGTATTCAACTTAATATTCCAACGGTAGTAAATCTGCTCCATTAAGCAGCTGGGGCAGATGTCTGTGAAAAGCTGGAACTCTTCAGGACCACAACCAGTTATCCTGGCTAATAGAACTGCTAATATTTTACTTGTTTGGCATCACACAATGGTGCTATTAAAAATAACCCTATGAATATAAGTAAAATGGCTCGTCTATCAACACCTTCTGTAGACGGCCAAAGCGAAATATATGTGCCCAAGATGTGAGTCTTACAGGAGATGGAAAATGTATCCTAAATCAGGGATCTGCAGTGGTTGGCGATGTTGAAGCTTAAAGTATGAAAGTTAATGAAGTAGAAACTATGTTGACTATCGTACTGTTAGCATCTCGCTATAGCTAATGAGAGAGTTTTACTTCAATCAGCAAGATAAACAACTGGCAGAGGTGATTGGAAATCAGACATGAGCAACTACGCTGTTGTTATACTGTTGACAGCCATCATCATCAGCCCCCCCAGAAGTTACATTTGCCTGAATTAAATCACAGTGAGGAAATGGCAAAATAAAATAACAATAAATAATTGACAAACATCCACGCCACAAACACAAGGTTCTCTATATGGAATTCAGAGCACATCCATTGCCTCTGCACGGCTCTCAACATGGCGTCGGCTGAGCCGGCAGCCCGCAGCTAACAACGCTAACGTCGCTAAGAGCTAAAACAAGAGGGGGGAACCGGAGGGTGGGTGATATGCTTTAGTGGCAACTGCACTATATCTTTACATGGCAAATAGTGCTGCTACATTAAGGGTTTGAATCCAGTATAAAGGAGCGTTAATTCAAATTGGACTACATGACAGCTGTAACAGCAGCCCTTCTGGAGCAGAATCACATGCCAAACTTAAGCAGATCTTAACTAAACAAAGCAGAAACACCTCCTTATTAAGTCTGCCTTGAGCTCATCATACCATGAACCTGAGGCTGATACATTCAGTCTTGTATCTCTCACTCCCTTTTGCTTGCTCTCAGTTCACTTCAGTGCTGTCTTTCTGAGCAACTCTATCAATATGGAATACGGCCAACTCTTTGGAAGTAATTAACAGCAAAAATGTTTAAAAACAACATTCTTATCCAGTCTTTCATTCACAGCTTTATCATCTGGGTAGGTATTCGAAACTATTCCTCGGACAGTCTCCCAATGTCCCTTTTCCTTTATTGTAAGCAAAGACACAGCAGGTCTGCCAATATTCTCAACAATATGGAACGTCTCATGTTCCATTACTGACAATTGGCTCTGAGAGGATTCAGGAGTCAAATTCAACAGTGTTTGTTATTGCAGTCAAACTTATCCGAGGGGACTCAAAGCAGCTGGAGTCGAACGTCCGATTTTTCTGGGTTGACTTACTCAGCAGTGATTCATTAAGACCCAATAAGTGACTTCTGAAAGACATGGTGCAGAGAAGGAGAGCAACACTGAGTCATCATCCCACTGAGAGCTAAGCTTCCTCTCCTAAGAAGAGGAAAGGATCTACATATAATACACGAAATACTGCATACATTTTGTTTTTCACCTATTAAAAAAAAACACCATTTCTTTCATTTGCATCTAACTATATGGACGATGGCAAAGCATAAGCACAGTTAACTATTCTTACCTCTGCACGAAAAAGTTACATTAAACTGTTCCAAAGCATCAAGCCAAAGCAAAGTGTAGAAAGATATTCAAGTACATCATTAACCTTTTTTTTTTTTTTTTTTTTTTTTTTTTTTTTTTTAAATGGTAAGACATGCTGTATCACCTATGACAAGTCAAACTGTCTGTTGTGAGAAGCTAAGGTATTTCTTACACAGGGAGTAGCCTAACCTCACATTGTTCACCACATCAGTCAACATCTCTCTTGTCCCTGTTGGCAATGCTTATATCCTGCTGCTCATCTTTGATGACAATTTTGTGCCCGCATTGTTCCGCCCACCAGCATTCCCTCTACACCGGCGTTGGCAACACGGTTCAACACACGGAGCGCTCTGCTGTGAAACTCGCTGCAGCGTGGTGGCTCCCTCGCTTGCATTTGGCTTTGGTGGGCACCTGGATCTGAAAAAAATAAAAAAAACTACCATTTGGAACTATCTGTCAAGCCCCCGGCTACTCTGTTTGTATTGTTCTGGCAGGTAGCGCTGATGCTGCCAGGCGTCCTGGCTGTTGTAGCTTGGTGCGTTGGCTGCTAACGGCAGCACCACCGCTAGCCACTAGCCTGTCAGCTCCCAGCTCCCAGCAGCTCTGTCTTCATTGTCACGGGTAGCTGAGCTGGTGCTGCCGATCTGGCTTAGCGCTATCAGCAGCATCCTGAGGCTCTGACTGTCTCTGTTGCATTTCCTCAGCGGTGGACTCTGGCTCACACAAACCTACACAGATTCTGACAACATGTTAGAAAATGTGAAGTAATCCATAAAAGCCAATGTGCATGTGTAATTGGCAGCTGGCTGATCCTGGCCAAGCTCCATGTCTTGTGATGTCAGGATATACAAGTGAATGGTGTTGCTATGGTGATACAGATAACATCCGTAAGTACTGCCGGTAAAGGCATGTCATCCCTGACTAATACATGGTAGAACAAAGTGCTCCTTTAGAAAGTGCCTTTCACCTCTTCTACTGGGTCAATACAATTTAAATTTACAGTCGTCATTTATTTTAAAAAAGCTAACTACTCACTAACTGCAGGGCAAGAATATTCTAAATTAAACCAAACTGCTTAAACTCTGAGATCAGCCAAGGAGCACAAGGCGAGGGTGAGGGTGGTTTTCCCTACTCTTTCACGGGTCAAACAGTCTGCCTCATGCCCTCCTGGTTCTGGTTCTCCCTGCCTCCCTCCCTTTCCCTCCAGCCAGCCCAGCAGTATGGCTTGGGCCTCCAGCAGCGTGGTGTCGGTGTTGGCTCCCAGCGAGGGACCGGGCGGAGCAGGGAGGCAAAGCTCTGCTCCAGGCCGGAGGAGGAGCCACTGTTGCCCGGCCCCAAGCTCTGCACCTCCGGCCCGGAGCACCAACTGCAGGGAAGTCGGATCTTTAGAGGCATCAGTGTTACATTAAGAGTGGTTCGTAACCGGTATCAGTCTTCTCTTCCCCCATGAAGGGCAACCCGCCGAACAGCTCCGAATACAAGGAGAATGTGACATCATATTTACAAAAGACGGATCCTTTCTGACCATAACCCTTTGGGCAGCGATACTTCTTAGGCCTATCATGTTGGACTGAGCCAAGACTGGACATCACAGTGACTCACTAATGCCTCGTGAGTAACAAGTGGTTTTACAAGACAGGAAGGGCCGGGGCTCGTCGGTTAGCATGCTCATTTCAGTAGCTATCTCTGCAAAACAATGCATGGACATAAGAGACATAACATCAAGCCTGTTACTTCTTCACATTCTGTAGATAATGTCGGTACATTTTTTAAAAATAAGTTCTGGCAAAATTGTACACATAGCACCTTTAAGCCACAAAAGGAAGAAAAAAATAAAATCACAGTTTTTGTCGAAATAAGCAGTGACATTCGAGCTGACTTGGACAAAATCTCCGTACCTCTCAGACAAGGCTGCGACTGCAGAGTGAGTTTTCCTTCCAGACATACCAGAAGTAGCACACAGCTGTATAGTTCACCAGCATATGGATTAAATAAATACAGTCTGCACAGAGCTTGTTAACACTTGTTCACTTGGCTACAGCACACTGACACTACTGTAGCCAAACTGAACAAAACACACACACACACCCATAGCTGAGCAGTCCAACACAAGCTGCATGCACACAAAAAGGTAGCCTCACACACAAGCAAACATCCAATTTATTGGTAGATAGTATGCACAGGTTATTGTGGGAGCAAGTAGTGACGCACTCGCAGGTCTAATGGCTTGGGAAGCACACACAAACATGCACACAGACTTATATTCCCAGTGGGAAAAGGCTTTTGTTAAAGCAAGGGTTTGAGTGCTAATGTGTTACAACGCCTTGCAGGTTTTCAGGATTACTTAACTGGGTTGGATTCTCATTTAGAACCACATGCTCAGACGTGCACGCGTACGTCTATAGACTTTAGTCATATAAAAGAATCCTCTGCCTCAGAAACAGACAGGGAACAGGCTTGGAGTATAAAGTATTTCTGTGGTACAACAACACTGAAGTACTGACCCACTGGTTGTCTCTTGTCTCCTTTTAGCTATGTGGTCAGTTGCAAACCTAATCTGATTAATGGATTTCAACCCCAACTATGCTACAAACTCAGAAACAGACAGAGACGAAGATAAATTGGTAAAAGCTTTGGAAACTAGGCCGGGTCTATTACCCCTGCTTTTGCTTAGTTACTGTTCTTTATCTGATTATTGGATTTTTTTTTTTTTTCCCCTCAGTAAAACGGCACAGTAAAAAAGCAACCTCGAGTCAGCAGTGGAAAATTAAGCGGCCAGCAAATGCCAGTCAGTTTTCACAGAGTTGTCCTTAGAGGCAAACTGCATTAACAGGTGGATAGGAGGAGAGAGCGAATTTCAGAGGCGTTTAGGCAAAAACTCTCAATAAAACGATTTCCTGTTGCCATGATAGCAGGCTCAAAGGGTACGCAGTGTTCAGAATTAATATCTGATTTAGCATTTACCACTGTTTGGTACGAGTAAGCTGTCAACATTTGTCGGAGAAACTTCTCAATAAAGACACAGTGACTGTTCTGTTTTTAAATCAGATGTTTTTTACTACTTTTTTAAAGCAATTCTTTTTCTATTCTCTATTCACTAAATATTTGAAAAGTGAATTGTATGGTACATGCCTTTTTCCTGCATTAGTGTGGTGCCATAACTGAATCAGGCTATGCTTTGAGCCAGCTGGAGGCTAACATCAGCTATCAAGCTAGACAAGTTGTGTCGACTATATGGTTTAATAAGGGCGAACTGGGCTGAGAATGAGCTCCAGTTAGCAGGACTGGGGCTAGCTTTGGGACACATTCGTCCCATGGAGGTGGCTCAGAGTAGACATGCTTATACGTGGGCCCAGGTAAAGGCATTCAATATGAATTTGTCATGAGTCTGGCCGGGCAAATGTGACTACTTTGGTTTGAAACTCCTCAACATTGAGTAAAAAGTTAAATGGTGGTGGTCGGTAATTGGAAAACAAACCAGCATGCTGCCTTAGTTTGACACACACACACACACACACACACACACACACACACACACCTGTCACTTTGATTTTTGATTGATTCTCTGACCTTTAAACAAGTCGATCATTAACAAACCAACAAATTAAGTCATTAATTGCGGTGGCAGCTGGCGACACCTCCTTTATTAATCTTTGTCGGCATAATTAATAAGCCCTAATTGGAATTAATTAGAACTAATTGTTGTTTGGGATTTGGGGGACAAAGCGGGAAAACATGCTGTGTGCGTGCGTGTGAGGGGCAGAGGTTTAATGCCCTCTGTACAGAATGATGAATGGGTATTTGTTGATGTCACACACACGCACATACAGAATAAAACCTCTGTGTGTGTGTGTGTGTGTGTGTGTGTGTGTGTGTGTGTGTGTGTGTGTGTGTGTGTGTGTGTGTGTGTGTGTGTGAGAAGAACTAATAGCGGCGCGTCTTGCTGCAGAGCTGTGAGAAGATGACATAATCAGACACACAATGAACGACCTGTTGACCCATTTTTGCTCAAAGAGGTCAACAGGTAGCTTAAGTACGAACAATGACACATTTTCTCCTGAACTAGGTTCTACTGTGACTTTTGGAATTCATGTGTGTGAGGACGATCTGGGGCGACAGACAGTGAGAGGATGACAGTGAGAAAAAAAAGGAGAAAGAGATCTACTGATATAAAAGAATAAAAAAAAAAAAAAAAAAACGCATGGGGATTCACTGCCTCAGAGGAGCACAACTCATTTTCGGAGCATTACATCACAGATATACACTCTTGAATGTTTTAGTAACGTGTGTGTGTGTGTGTGTGTGTGTGTGTGTGTGTGTGTGTGTGTGTGTGTGTGTGTGTGTGTGTGTGTGTGTGTGTGTGTGTGTGTGTGTGTGTGTTTGTGTGTAGCATGCGAGTCAAACTTGCTTGTGGGCCTGACTGAATTGTCTCTACTCAACATTCCTCAGCTTTCTAAAACTCTGAAAAAATCTGCCAAATCAGACTCTTACTAGCACATCAAAGACTACGATACCACAACACCCAACACATGCGTGTACGTATGCACATGTGTGGACACACGGTTGAAGGCATGCAAACATACGCGTGCATAGACACATTGGGGGACGCACACAAACACAGACCACAGCTAAAAGCATCAGGCAGCTCAAAGGAATCCAGCCCGCCGAACAGCATCACCGAGCAAAGCCACCACACCACATAATGAAAAACATACACAAACACACACACACAAACATGCATACACACATGTGCTTAAAAGGCCTCATATGTACGTACCCAGTACCATATTCTCAGACTTGCACTATGCAAAGAGACTTTAAAATAACAGACATCCATAAAAAAACACCCAAAACTCTGATTAAATACAGAAATAAAGGTAGTTTTTTAAAAAAAGCACAAACTGATACCATCACGCACACATGAGCCTAAACACAAACTATGCCGACGAACCTCTCTTAAAGGGTTAGTTCACCAAAATTACACTCAGAGATTTTTCCTACTTAGCCCTAATGGTTTTTAGCCTCACAGTTAGCTTTATTTGAGGAGAATTGGAGAAATCCTCCTTTAAGTCATCTGCCACCCATACAGTTAGAGTGTATGGAGTTTTGTAAAACTCCATACACTCCATACAAAAACCATCTCTCTCCAGAAACAATATCCCAGTTATTGTGGATAATACAGAAACTTCACTGTGGACATTTTTACAATATTTTGACAGCATAAAAAAAGCTCACAATGACAACTGTTGAGACAGAGAAAAAAAAAAAAAAAAAAAAAAAAGCGAGCATGAGTGTGTGTGAAAAAGAGAGAGGAAACAGACGGAGAGCGCTTCAGTGTGTGTGGTGACACAGGTGTGGAAGAAATAACACAGCAGTTGTATAGGCGTGTGTGCACTTGGTACAACTGATGACGGAGGGGAAAAAATCTAAGCAGTCGCAGTGTGTGTGTGTGTGTGTGTGTGTGTGTGTGTGTGTGTGTGTGTGTGTGTGTGTGTGTGTGTGTGCATCTGTATGTCTGTGTGTGTGTGTGTGTGTGTACATTTAAAACTTTCTGATAGTCCTGTTCCAGCAATATATGGTGTGGTAGAAGAACATCATGCAACACATTACTAACAAACAGAGGTGCTTACTTACATGTACACACACTCCAACAGATGTGTCCACATACAGCACAACTCAATAAAATCTATGCAATATTTCATAAGAAACAATAGAATATCCACGTAGCTATGGCTATAATGTACCCCTCACCACAGAGATCTGCTGCTTTATGCGACACCCATACAACAACCTCAACTGTCTGCATTTGCATTTCCTGTGGTACAACAACCTGTGTCTGTGTGTGTGTGTGTGTGTGTGTGTGTGGGGGGGGGGGTGTGTGTGTGCGTTGAACGGAAACACTGGCCTGTTCAATTCATTCATCAGCGGTGAACAAATGGATTTGTAGTCAAAGTTAAAATAATAATATTTGGATTTAATTAAAACATCCACTTCATCACCCAGTAATGCATGTTCACTGTAACTAATCTAGTACTCCTCTTTACTCTTCTGATATGTATCAACTTTACTACCCCTGCAGTAAAAGTTTACAGTATTTGCAAGTCAAAATCAACACCGTTATGTCAGGGAGGTTAACTTAACAAGACACAGCTGGTAAAAACGACATATTTTACATGTGATCTGGCCGGGCCGATCGAACAGCTGACCAAGGTGCAACCAATAAACTTTACAGAGTGTAAGGAACTAATGAGCTGTGTTCCTAATGAGGTTTACTGAGCCGTGAGTGGGCACGATGGAGGAGTAAGGTAACTGTAAAAGTCTATTGCTCGATAATGTCAAAGCCATATTTCAGCTCTTTGTGGATAATAATCACACACACGGTTTTCCACCCTCACAAGTAAAGCAGCGAACACGCAGTCACTTCCTCCTACAGCGATGACTAAGAGCAGCTTTTCAGAAAAACTGCTCGCAGCGTCGTTGCTCTGCATAAACGCCATTTTATCAGCAGTCGTTGGGTCTCGGTAAACTACCCCCCCCACCCCATTCTCGCTAAAGGCAATAACGATAATCTACTGAGTCCCAAAAGCCGCTCCAGCTCTGAGAGGAGGAGATGCAGATTCAAACTTTTATCTTCCATCTAAACAAATGATGCATGCTGTTCTTTGGGTTTTTTGTTCTTTTGGGTTTTTTTGTTTAGAATCCTGCTCTTTAGCACGGACACACACACACACACACACACACACACACACACACACACTACAAACACACACATATTGTCTCAGATAATGAATAAAACTGTTGCAGTGTAGCCTTGTTAGGTTGAAATGTATTCTTTAAAAACATAATTTAACAATGCCAAAATAAATAAAGATGCTTGTGTTAAACGGAGATCTATAAATAAACAATAATTACTCAGATTGAACAATTTATAATATTATAAATAATATAACAGTAAATATGAACCCCCTGATAAAATATATCAATGAGAAGGGTTGAAATATCAAAAAAAAATGCAATAAAAGGGATTGAATCCCTCCTCGAATTACTAAATGATACTGAATCATGCAAACGTATCATTTAAACATATGATAATAAATTATACATGTCTTTGTAGTGCATATATAGTAAAGGTATTAAAAGAGATTCATTTTGCCAAATGATTTATGTCATATAATCCTAGTGATTAACTATCATATTGAGGGATTCATGCACAAATGATGACTGAATAAAGAGCTTTATTTCCTACCTCTGCTGATCATCAGGTTATAAAAACATCATGGCTGACTCCTGGCCTTGGCATCAGCTCTGTTGTAGCGGTCTGATTGGACCTCCGCGCTGCGCCGTGCCGCTCCGTCCAGCTGCAGCCAGCAGTTGGGCTACCGGCCCTCCGTACTCCACGCGATAATGGGAAGCAGAAAACCAGGCGTCAGGCCCAAACTAATATCCCTCCATTTCTTTATCAGGTCCACGTAACTCCACACAGGTCCGTGAACATCAGAGCTAAAACTGTTCAGCCTCTTTGACTTTTTGTTTAAGAAAGTCTTAAACTCCACGCA
This sequence comes from Anoplopoma fimbria, assembly GCF_027596085.1. Classification (NCBI taxonomy): domain Eukaryota; kingdom Metazoa; phylum Chordata; class Actinopteri; order Perciformes; family Anoplopomatidae; genus Anoplopoma; species Anoplopoma fimbria. Next base: position 7,161,333 of record NC_072458.1, read on the forward strand.
GCATTAGCGACCTTTGGTCCAGGGCTGCTGCTCCTTTTATTCTTACCAGCTGGGCAACACAGCTTTGAGTTTGATCAAGTGTGTTGTAGATCCGGGTAGGACGTATCATGCAGGAGGCCCTTTAATGCTGTCCGGTCTTTTTTTATTTATTTTGTGGGTTCTGGTTTAGGTCCTCAGTCACGGCTGTCAGAGTCAACCATCACCTTAACAACCTGGAAAATGACAGAAAGACAAATAACATTAGAAAAGTGCACACTATGCCACATTTACTGTAACATGCATGAGCCAGACATTTTGTCTATTCGACATGTACGGGAAGCAATTTTGTCCAGACATCCAAATTGACTGACTGATCAAAGGTGCACGATACGGCAAAAATATTTAGTGCCCTGCTGAGACCCCAGCCAGTCAAACTCTCTAATTGTACCAATTTTGTTTTATCACCATAGTTGACAGCTGACAAAGCCTTCCACATGTGAAGATTGTTTTTAAGGCCCCCGGGATATAGCCGAGCCGCAGATTATGTATTGTAAAACGTCAAAAATATGTGAACCATTGCCAAGGGAAGGTGTCAAACAGCTTTTCTCCAAAAGAAACCTGCTATTTTAAAAGGTTTTTTTTTTTTTTTCTCTAAAAATCTGCAATTAACAAAAGGAATGTGTTTGAAAGCTGTGAGCCATCCCACTTATCAAAAAGCATATAAAGTGAGCAAGGCCAAACTCAAGGGAGTTCAATAAATAGCAAACACTTGCTTGTGTATGCGTGTGAGAGGGAGGGAGCCTTATGGCAATTATCTATAAAACAAACACGTTGCTAATACCATATTCAAGCAGCTCACAAATACATTAAATATTGTGTTCAGTTACAGTGCGACACAAAAGCCACTGATAATACCCAATGGAATTAATCCAAATTAGAAAAACAATTACAGCAATCAGCGGCACCGGCACACACACAACTTCTCTCTTTCTCTCTTTCTCCAATTATTATTCACTCTATTTCACTATCGATCGCTTTATGGGTCAGGACAAAGCAGCCGTCAATGAGCAGCTTCTTTGAAGTAATAACGACGTTCATCGTTGCATATTAAGTCTCCAGAAGCTGCGACGGTTAACATATGTATTTCCTTTATTCGGTAATTCTAGTGTTAAATGTCAGAATCTCCAGTTCTCAGTTCCCCCTTTTGTTGCCCCAACCACAAAAATCACCCCACCCTCTCCGCCTGTACCACTCCTCTCTCTCTCTCTCTCTCTCTCTCTCTTTCACTCACTCTCTGCCACCCCTTCTTCTTCTTTCCATCCATCTCGCTTCTTTCTCCCTCTCACCGCAAATCTAAATCTGAGTCTGTATTTATACAAAGCCGTTTCCTCGGGTCAGTCAGACTAGTGTGTGTATGTGCTAATGTAGGTGTGTGTGTGTGGGTCAAAGACTTGTCTTTTAGCCACACACACACACACGCTCTTCAGAGCAGAATCTATATTTGGAACATGTTTCTTGGTCGCTAATAAAGCTATTGTTTTATCTCCTTTGTTATTCTGTATCAAACCTTCTTCCTCTAGACATGACAGAACTATTTAATGCTTCCAAAAGAAGTCAGCACTACTACCCAATAAGTTTGGATGTAAAGTAAACAAGAAAGACAGCACAAGCAAAGGAAGGGCTGTCATATTGACTATTCCAGGATACCTGTTGAGTGGTTTACCTGGTTCAGTGTGGTCCTGACCACATCCTCATCCAGGTCTAACTTTGCTTTAGACTATAGATAGAAAATGAACACACCAGCGACTTGAGAACTGGAACGTGTCATTATTTGAAATGGGATATCTGCTGTTTGAAAAGAAAAGAAAAAGAAAAAAGGGTTGCTGGCGTGAAAAGTAAAGCACATTGTGAGTCATTACTGAAATTATGAGTCATTTTAAGAGTCCCTCCCCTCTTAAAACAGTAAGTCAAAACAGTGCTGTTGAGGATATAAATATGGTCGGTAGACGTCTGGGATAAAATTATAAGACCCGATGTGACCCTGTTAAGTGTCCTCGATGAGAACATCTGATGTTTTCACTGCTAAACACACTATGACTGAACGCAAACACGCATACAAATGTTCATACTTATTCACCGATGTTTTCTCAAGGGTGTGAAATCCAAACTGTGATATCACTCTGATTGGACGTAACACACACGTGAGCTTCCGGTTATTACGTGATTGACCACATAATCGCGTTAGCCGTCTCAGCTGAAAGAAAGTAAGAACGCTTTCTACAAGAACGACAGAAAGAAAAAAGTCAATCTCATTAGCGGTGCTCACAACATGGGGAAAAGAGAAAAAAAGGAGGGAGAAGTTTTCTTTTTCCTCAAAGAGTGAGTGTGACTCTAAATATTTTCCCTGTGGAGCTGTGACTCAGGCGAGCTGCTGCTTACTCATTTATTTAAATCACTCTTTCCTTGCCCCTCTGTTTTATTCTCCTTATGCTCCTTTGTTTCACCACAATGACTTATCTCGGGGGTTTTTTTCATTCCCCTTCTCTGTGTTTCCTTCACCGTTATAACTCTTATTTCCACATCTCTCTGACTAACATCACGCTGTCTTTCCCATCAACCCCATCACTGAGCCCTCTGTCATTTTTTTATATGCCTCTTCTGTCTGTTTTTCCAACTGTCACTGCGGCTGAGACTCCGCCGCCTCCTCCTCCTCCCGCGCTCCGACCCCCTCCACGAACGTGTCTGTGTGTGTGGTCCGGTCCGGCTATAGACCGTTACATTGTCCCAGACAGGTTGGACTGCGCCACTAGCCGGCAGAGGAGGGGGCTGATGGCGAGCGGGTGGGGGTGGGGGGTGTTCCTAGGGAATGTTTGTTTTTCTGTTTCCAATTTGGTCCAGCCCGAAGGAACTCCACACTCCGCTCTGTCTCAAACACACCATTCATGACGGCCCGACGTACATGATTACACACAAATACCCACTCACTAGCCCTCCCTCGCTCACACACACACACACACACACACACACACACACACACACACACACACACACACGCAGGCATTTCATTTTTTTTTTTAACCATGAAACCAAGCCCTTTAATTCATCTTTGTTCTCATCTTTGATCGTTTTCTGATTTGTTACTGCTAATACCGTTTCGAATGACACGGCGGTCAAACTAATTACGCTTGTTCCTTCCTCGTCTTTCAGGGATTTTCTTCCCCCTTTATGTGTCTCTCTGCATTTTTAGATGTTACGTAGACAGAGTGGAGCTCCATGTTCCACCAATTAGAGCACAGGGAAAACATTGTTTTATACTCAACTCAACTGTTCCATCTGAAACGGATTATTTGAGTCATTGTTGTTGTGTCCATACAAACGTTTATCTTTTATCAATAGAAAAAAAACAGCCAGACAGACAAGACAGATAGAAGTTGGTTTTTTTTCCTAAGCGGCTTGGTTTGTTTTTTAGATGTCATGTAGTTTGGATTAACATTCCATCAATTACTCATTGGACAGACAGGAAACCACACTGTTATTTATCAAAAGCTACAAATGAAAATTAAAGGTTTATTCATATGTTTTGACTTTTTGTATTTTAAAGTGTGGTGTTAGAAAGACTAAGAAATATTTAAGCCAGACAGGAAGGCAAATATTACAAACAGACAAGCAGCTTTTTAAAAAAAAAAAAAACTAACTAATAAAATAAACTGTACAGCAAAGCTCCATCTGAAGAGAACGTGATCACACTAGTTCATCGCCGCATCTGAAAGTTATTGTTCTTTTGGGTGTGCCTGCTCTGCTTGTGTTCAAATTATATTAATCAGCGAGGGTTATCAAAAATCAAAAGTACATATGCATATAATTATTGTAATTAAAGCACATCTGAAAAGTTCTTAATTGGTAGAAATTGTTACAGCACATCTATGTTTGCATTGGATTCACGAAATGACAGGAAAGTTAAAGTAGGTCTGTTTTTTTTGTTGTTGACTCATCACTACTGCAACATGGATTTAACATCAAAAAGATGAATAGGAAACAAATGAGCAGGCAAAAAAGGGGAAGAGGAGGTACATCAGTTCTTCATTGTTACACTGAATACACTATGAAATTAACAGAAGCCTTCAAAAATATTCCAAAAATGAGCTTGGAATACATCACAAGCTAAAAGAGAGAATAAGTTTTGTTTAGTACAGTTTTGTCTAAAATAATGTGTCATCACAGCGATAACTACAGTTTTCATTGTAACCCCAACGATGATACGGATGCCACTTTAAAGCCAGATACTGATAGCTTTCTGCTATGTGTAATAATGAAAGAGAAAAACAGACACAATCATTTTACCTTGGATGGAAAATAATAACATGACAGCTCCCAGCAGAGGACGCATCAGAAAACGGACCCCACTATGAGCAGCTGAGGAGCTGCTGATGTCCGTGTCAAAACGGTGTTCTGATGGCGGTGTACGGTTACATACAGAATATGTCACAGCTCCTAATGAGTGCCTTTTGACTGATGACCCAAATTCACAGTTCAAATGGAACAGCGAAACAAATAAGTCATTGTTTTAACCGATCAGAGAATTCATCTGCAATGATAAATGTTGATTTCTAAAGCAAATAAGCCCCAAAAAAGCTCGTCTAATGTGAGGGTTCGTCTGCAAACAACAGTACAGCTGAGCAATCCTTCATCAGGTTTGTACTCATAACAGAATCATGCCAGCGATTTCACTCTCGTGAATTACATCAATCAGAAAACCTTGACGGACCAGATCTTTTCAGCCCGCTGGGGTGGAAGTTGAGGGAGTGGTTCATCTATTCATTACTGTCAAAGCAACGCCCAGAGCTTTCAAGTTTGACTCTGACACAGACCCACGTGCAAGTTGCTGACACTTCCCTGTAAAAGATATGTTCCTCTTATCGCCTATTAAATAATCAAATAGACTTCTAAATTTAGGAGAATTGTTGGTTATACCAGATCTGATGACAGTGGCGTCATTCATGCAAATACGTCAAAAACTAAAATACCAGTTTTGGAAATTATGACTATATAATAAAGATTTTACTAAGAGTATTTTGGGGGTATTTTGCTTCAGATTTCCCTGACTGGTTCTTGTGTTTCCACCCCACCCGCCCCCCCACGCTAAAAACACCACAGAAATGTGTAAATTTACATAACCTTTTTTATGAAAATCAAAACAGCTCATATTAGCCGCTCAGCATTCAACTAGTTGGCATCTGAAACTCTTAAAATGGGGAAATGAAACTATTCTTGCTGTAATGTTAAAAAAAAAATGAGATCAAGCGCGCCTCTAAAATTGCTGTGTCATATTTTTTAATTTTTTTTTTATTTACGAAAATACACTGCACAAAGTTTGCCAATGGAACAAATAAATGATTTTCAGCTTGTGAACTGGAAAGAAAATGGTTTTTGGGTCGTCTGGCCAGAGTGGCTGCTACATGTCAGAAGTTGTCGTTCTTCCAGATTGGTTGAGTGCTGTTGGTTGCTGGTGGGGACAAACTGGTCGACCGCAGTCAGGACAGCATCCGCACTCCGCCTGCATGGCCGCTGTTAATGTCTCTCCTTGATGTATGTTAGTAGCAGGAAACCCGGAGCTGCATAAATCAACACGCGACTGTTGATTTTGACCTTGCTCTCCGCAGCCAAGACCCTAATTCATCAAAAAATAATGGACGAACAAACTCTGCTTCAGTGGTAGTCGCAGGCGTAATGGAAGGAACTAGTAGCTGCATAAATCAACATGTTGATTGTTGACGCTCGCCTCGCTGTCTCTCTTCCCCCCCCCAAGAAAAAAATATGGAAAACAAACCACAGCTCTGCCAGAGACGCACACTTTACACACATACATCTGACCAGCCTGCGCGGGTCTGCCAAGCATATCTGATTATTTTAAACACACACACACACACACACACACACACACACACCCCCATGCACACACCCTTGTGCGTGTGTCACGGTTTGGTTTGTGTCTGTCTGGGTAAACTCAAATATTACGTCAGTCACACACACAAACACACACGCACGTCCACAGTTATATGTTGATACACTGGACCGTGCACATATATGCCACAAAGTCACAACACAACTCCCTTTTCTCATGTCCACACACGCACACACACACACACACACACACACACACACACACACTCACTTTCCACTCCTGGAGAATCGGACGTTTCCTGCAAGCGGTCGGCTCAACGGGAAGAAAATGTCTGGACAAACTAAAAGAGGCTCATGCACGCGTACACGTACAGACACACAACGGAACATTTTCAAGCCACAATGTTGATTTTATATTCCTTTCCAGAGCCCTTCTACCCGCACGCCGGCCAAGTGAAGCAGCGTTTCCCTGTCGAACACTACCGGGAAGCGAGACTGGGAGGTTTTCAGGGGCCTCAGTGATGTCAACGCAGCGCTGGACTCCATTCAAAAACTTTAAAGCCAGATATGATTGTGCCCTCACAGGGATTCACTGTAATTTTTCTTATGCTGCAATGAACAGATTCTTTCATATTTATCTGTGTCTCAATCAGAGATACTTGTAGTGCTTAAGAGGTATACACTTTGATATGAATGGTCGTCAAAAAAGTACAATACTGATCTCTGGCCTGAAGGCCAAAGCATCGTTCACTTTCCTGGACTGCAGCAAGGAATGTTTTCCAATGATGCGTTGATGAATTGAAAAGAAGGGTTAACTAGCTGATTTAATGCCACAGAGCCGTATCGTTCTTAACATCGTCAGGGTTTATTATCCAGATCCCACAAACCATATTTGCAGCACATTTTTACGACACATAACATGAAATGTCTGCAAGACCTCGTTGTCTCAGATCTTTTTCAGGCAGACGTTTGAGCTCCAAGTTGTTCGATGTGTAAAGAATCGCTAGAAAATTAAATCTATTCAACAGGTTTTTTTCTCCAGGTTTTGGAAGCAGAGTGACCCAGAAATGACTACAATCTTTGTTTTGCTTCCCTTTTTTTTTTCAACTGCTGCTGCCAACGGATCTGCTCAGATTTGTTGCTTTCCACCTCACACGCTGTTTTTCTTAACTCTCTTTTTCTTTCCTTCCCTCCTTCTCTCCCTTCTCCTGTTGTTTTCACCTGAGAAAGTGAACGCTGTCAAAGCCGCTTCGCTCTTCGGTGTTACTCAGGCGAGGCATGGAACACGTTGCCTCATAACCCCACATGCGTAGTAGTCTAAGTGAAGCTGTGGGCCTGTGGTGCAATATTGCTGGAATACATCCTGAGAAACAAAGCAAGAGGCGCTTGTTTTATCTTATCCTTCAAGACACGACTGCAATTTTAAAGCTGACTTAAGTACCAGGCAAGATAAAGCCGGAGCGTTTTCCTACTTCACAAACTAATCCTGAAAGGATTTTTTTTTTTTATTATTTGAAAAAGAAAGCGCTTGTTTTATCTTGTCTCGCGATAGACACATCCCCTGATATTTCCATTTTGAATTTAGTAAAGACGCACCTCAAGTATCGGAAAAGCACGCGCTTCTTATGTTTTACAGCGGTTTGAAGGTGGTGGACGTCCAAGCGACTGAAAGAACACAAGACAACGGAGGGAGTGGCCGACCGGAGAGGCTTACGGGCGATCTGTTAAGGCACGTCATCTGCCCCGGTTTCTTTAACCTCCTCCCAACTACTGCTCTGCAGACACCAAACGGACATTTTTATAATCTAATCATTTAACTCGCTGACTCGTCTTAAAGATGCCAGAGAGGGAGAAAAAAAGGAGGAACAGCAAACGGTGGAAGAGAGATACTCACAGCTAGGTGACATCAGCCACTATAGAGAAAAGGGGAGAGGAGAAGTTGTGTGTGAAGCACTAAAAAAAAAAAAAAAAAAAGCCCAAAAGCCATGTTGCAGAACAAACGCCATGCCCCCCACTGTGCTTTTCCAGCCACCCCAACACACACACACACTCACACACACACACACACACACACACACACACACACACACACACACAGTAAATTTAACTGTCAGCCGTAAAGTTTTCGACTATAGCAAGTGATCTTTTGCCCCCTCCCCCCTCCTCCCACTCCTGTGCCCATGCAAATGAGTTCCTCATCTGTCCCTCCATCCTTCCTTCTTTATTTCCTTTCCTACTCCATTTCCACCTTATTGTGTCCTTGTTTTATTTACTTTTCCTCACCTCCTTTGTCTTCCTTCCCTCGCTCCATCCATCCCCGTCTCTGTCTCTCCCCACTCCACAGGCCAGCGCTGACCAATGACACCTCTCTTTATCCCTGTTCCTTATCTTCTCCCTCCTACCTCCCCAGGAATGAAAAAGAAAAAACACCCTTTTTCCCTCTTCCTTCTCCCTTCATTCATTCTTCCTTAAACCCCCACCCCCTCTTCAACCCACACACACACACACACACACACTTGTGACTGTGGGCCTCTGACACCCACCTTCTCCTCTCCCTCCACAAAAGTCTCAAAGACCCCCAGATGTGCGCCAACTTCATTTCCATTTCAAAAAAGAACCACCTCCCTCCCTCCATCATCCATCTATCCATGCATCCACTTGATCAGACACACAGCCGACACTTCAAAAACACTGCGACACATGCACACACACACAGACACTGCTCAGCAAGTAGACTTCTTTCTTTTTCATGAGAGAAAATTGGAAGAAAGAAAAAAGTAAAACGCTGACCATGACAAATATCACTTATCAGATCGTTTAAAAGGGGAGTGAACAGTGTATAGTCATTACCAACGGAAGACTTCCTCTTTCACAAAGAATGTGGTGTTGATTTTTTTCCCTTAAATAATATTCTATAATAAGGACTGTACAATAATCCCAAAAATTACAAAAAACCCACAAAAATGTTGCCTCTCCAACCGACCTAATTGCAGCCACTTTGGTATGTTCAATAAATCTGCTCCTTCAGAGAATCTATTTTACTTTTTTACCTAAAAGTATCCTTAACTCCTATATTACTCAGTCACAATCCACTATTTTCTGTTTGTTTAGTATCAAGATTTAATACAAGACTATCTAATCAGATTAGGGTACAACAAACTATTGTTTTTTAAATCAGTTCATCTGACGATTATTTTAAAGATTCACTGATTAATTAGTTGATCTGTAAAATGTTAGAAAATACTTTAAAATGTCCATCAGGTTTTCCCAAAGTTCAATGTGAAGCCATCAAATGTCTAATTTTGTCATTAAGTTCAGACCCCAAAGATATTCACTTAACAAACATATAAGACTAATGAAACCAGAATATATTATTTCTTCTTTTGTAGTAAGTACATAATGCTAAGTAGCTACCTACAGACCTAGTCTAATGACTGCAACCCCCACACAACTGAAGGTCTAAATATGATCTGATCAATATTCACAACCGTTAGTGTTGCAGATAAAGCGCCACCGAAATTCATGAGACCTTAGCCAACAGGTTGTAGCTTACTGCCCAAAGTCAACTGTCTCATTTTACTATATATTCTATATGACAAACACATTACACTAATCTTTTTGCACCAGGACGAGATGCTACACCTTTAAATCTGCCGATTAAGCACTCTGAACTGCTGTAAGAGAAGATGAATCCCTGATTCTTTCAAAAGTTTATGTGGTTTGAAGCAAAAGCCCTGAGGGCATCAGCTCAAACTGACTGCAGGGCTGTACCCCCCCCCCGAAGCCCAGAGCTGCTACTTCAGGGTTATTTAACAGAGTCAGAAAAACCTAACACAGCCCAATCCCGCGGAGGACAGGTGAGATAGTTTGATGCATCGGACCACGTTTCACAGGGTCTTTCAGATTTTGGGCACAAATGTCAAGCTATGTCCCTGTGCTTCCCTCCCCGCTGCCGGCCAGAGTTACATGGATAAAATAACACAACAGGCCAGGCTGCCCGCTCGTGAGTTACAGCTACTCAGCCCATGCTTAATCTTCATTTTAATGTTTCTTCCATGATCCAAACTGGCCACACGGTCATAAGCACGCTGGACAAATCTCCAGAGGATGCCTGTGTGTGTGGCTATTCGCTTTAATAAAGAAAATAAAAAAAAGAGCGGACATAATAGTTGTTTAAATCATAGTTTTAATTTGACGGGACGCCATAAAAAGTCTGCCCCTTATTACACAGACAGACAAAAAACACACACACAGAGACACACACACACACACACACACACACACACACACACACACACACACACACACACACACACACACACACACACACACACACACACACACATATGAACGCTCACACTGACAGACACATGCATTGCCGGCACACAGAGTGAGGACAAAGAATACTTTGAAAAGTTACTCAGCCACCAGATGTTTTAGCCAGATCCCAGACTACAATACTAATGGGCTGTATGTGGGTGTGTGTGTGTGTGTGTGTGTGTGTGTGTGTGTGTGTGTGTGTGTGTGTGTGTGTGTGTGTGTGTGTGTGTGTGTGTGTGTGCGGGGAGGGAGCTAAAATAAGTTTAAAAGCGGCACAAATGAGTCCCATTCCTCAGCAGGTATGTAGTTATAACTAGGCAACATGTACAATTACAGATTTGAAAAGAAAATGGTGTCATATTTCACACTATCGCACACGCAAATACACACGTGAATTGTCACGATGCATTTACACTTGAAATGTAACCTAATTGCATTCTCAGAGCAAGTAAATGGAGGATTTTGACAGCGGTTACAGAGCAATCAAGCACCATCTGTTGCGTTACAGTAAAAATCTGAGAAACAGAGATTCAGAGATGAAGACACAGAATGAGGGAGAGAGAGAGAGAGAGAGAGAGAGAGAGAGAGAGAGAAAAGAAAACGGAAAAAGTGAAACGCAAAGCCACAATTTCGTCAGCTAAGAAATCTAAAGTGTGTGTGTGCACATGTGTGCGCGGGTTCTTGGTTTGACTGTTGACAGAACAGACAGTTAACCTTCAGTACAGAAATAAACAATCAGTGAGTCAATTCAATCATAACCGAGCAGAGAAGGAGACAGATTTGACCTCAACGGGTGGAGAGAAGCGCTGATACAAAAACTCATCGACCAACAATGATGAACTGGGACGAATTCTCTCCAGTAACGCAGGAGGGACACGAGAAGTTGAGCATTTCAGATGAATTCCTGATATACAGCAGGAGAGCATGTCATATTTATGAAATATATTGAGCTGCAGAGGCTTGAAATAAGCTGTGAACAGAACACATCCACTTCTGAAATACTGCTTTTCCTGCAGAAAGCTCAGATAGGTAGCTAAAGGGAAGGTGTTATGAAATACAGTTCTTCTGGCCCTCATCTGTCTGTCAAACACATTATAACTTGTCCATTAAATACAAATCTTAAAAAGGTAAAAGTGGACGATACTACCAGACAGGTAGATGTGTTGTTTCTTAGTTGGCAATTTTCCAAAAGTGCATAAAATCAAATGTCTTTCTTTTATTCAGCATCAATGGACTGTGGCATCACTTTGGAGTGAGACAGCTTTTTACAGAGGAGCAGCTTCCTCGATAATAAAAAAAAAACTCTACTTGAGAAAAGTCTCGCTGAATTAAGCCTACGGTACTGGAGGGAGACGGTTCGCTACTCTCTCCATCTGCGTGTTGCGAGGCCTTTTCAGCTTCAGCACAAAGAAGCTTGCAACATAAACCACATTCCAAATTCATGCCACTTGTGTCACTGTCACATTTTCCGTAGATAATTTTCGCTGTCTGGTCTGCTGGGTGAAAACTGGAAGAAATTACAGATAGGGCTGTGCTCGGGAAAAAACACTTGAGCACTGTATACAGAAATGTACTCATAACACCACAAGAGCATGTCGCGATCACGCTCTGTATAATCTCTTCTTCATCTCCTTATTATACTGTACTCGTAAGGAATACAGGTACTATAAACACCTTTGTGTGCCTATACTGGCTTTTGAATGGATATATATATATATATATATATATATATATATATATGTACATAATAATATAATATATAAATACATTTGGAAAGAGCATCATTAAAACTCTTCATTTAAATTCTGACCTTTTCTTACTGCTAGTTTATTTCTCACTAACACTACTTATTTTAACATACTTTTTTAATATTTCTATTTCTTAAAACAAACAAAAAGGGTTTTAAAACTAATTTGAAAGACGTCCAGATCTCTCTTGTTGTGCCTGTAGTTACTGACAACGAGCAAAGCTTTACTTAAGACAGCACGTACTCCTGATAGGGAAACACCTATCTGCCTACCTGGCAGTACATAATCTCTGACAAAACCAGATTCAAGCTGCACGTTCATCACTGTGATGGATTACCTTTCCAAGCCCAGTTGTCTTTCTCTGCAGTTAGCAAAACAAGCTTGAGTTTCCTCTTCTGTAAACTGAACCCACTGGGGTTTTTTGTTAAAGAGAGAGGAAATCAAAGAAAATGACAGCAAACAAAAAAAAAAAAAAAGTCCTGCTACCATATACACACACACACTGACATAGCAGTTGCGAGTAAATTTGGTCGACTCCACAACCCACAACCTCGTAAAATATTGCTGCTACGAGAAAGAAGCAGGATTGGATGTCATTCAAATTCACTGTGCAAAGATTCAACATTTTTTAATTCAGCAATAAATCACCTCAATTGCAAAATGTATTCCCCTTTTACGATTCTCTCTGCATGTTTTGGGTCAATATTTAACATCCAATTTTATTGTAATTCGACATTACTGTTTAATGAGGAGCTTAATATTTAAAATGTGAAAATGTTAAGAGGAAGATTTTATTGACTATTGACACAACAAGAGCTACTATGACGGTGGAAAACATAAATCAAAGTTACCTTTAACTTTAAATGCACCATCCTAGTGAAAGGCTGGAGGACAATAAATAAATACATTATTTACCATCATTGTATAATACAGAGCTTATAAAAAATAACTCAGTGCTCCCAAATGTTTCATATTAAGATCTCTTTGACACCAACATTTAAAACATGAAAGTCTGTTTAATTCCAATAAAATATGATCAGACATCCACGACCAAACACACTGTCGACTGTTTCAAGATTACATTTTTCTCCGAATGACGTTCACTCACAATCATCTGAGGTTGTTTCTACTTTTTCCCTTCGTGAGACCCTTCAAGACCCGGGACAACACCTGCAGTATAGCTTGTAAAAAGGTGAGAGCTGGAGGTGAAGAGCAACTCAAAAAATATGTAACTCACTAACTAACTGTACGATTAAAGCACAAAGTCAAATGTATCCAACGTAAGGAGAAACTACAGCTGTGCATTAAAATGTGACAAAATCAAATACAACAATCCTCTCATATTTGGAAAACGCAGTTGATTTGCTCACCATCAAGTTAAACCATCATCAATTAGAGCTTCATGTATTTGAAAGTTAATTAAACGCAGCCTTGGAACAAATCATGCTCCGCGTTTAACATAAGGTCTAAAGTCATATGAGCGGTGCTTGATAACGTCTGGGTGCACAGGAAACGTACGTGTTGAGTATACTGCTGAGTCAAAGCAGTCAGAACACACATCACACAACAAGGCGGCAGCTTTTTTCAGACCAGCGTGCTTTCTGGTTTACCAGCTCGGGAGGCAAAGTTGTGTCGCTGTTAAAAAAGGTTTCCAAATCTTTCTGGTACCACAAAAAAAAAACAGAACCAATGTCATCTACCATGTGTTACCCAGGTTTGACTGATAGACAGAGAGGTAAAAAAGGAGCAAACAGGTGTTGTTTGTTGACACCGTTTGGTAACAGCTTAGTCTTTACAACCTCAAAAACAAATTGCTACCTGTGTCATCACCTTCTACTGGTGCCACAATCTGCTCCAGCACCACTTTTATCAGTCCCCAGTGTATCGTGACAGAGGGATTATTTACTCTCAGATCAAAAGGGAGAAAAATTGTCCCATATTTAGGATTTGTCTGTCCCCCGCCCCGACAAAAAGAAGGAACCATTTGACCCTAAACCAGGACCATGTGCTCGTTATCTGAAGCAGGCCGTCTAAAAGACAGGCTTATAGAGACCAAAGACATTAGAGACAAACTCAAGCCTAAACAAGGCTGTGCTAACCACAGACGCAGAGTGGAGATGACATTTTGGGCATTTAGCAGACACTCTTTTCCAGAGTGACTTCCAGTAACTGCAATCCGGCTCAAATCCGTGTATCAGCCATGTTACAAGCAGCTGAAATAAAGCACATTAGAGAGCCAGAACAATGTGGCCAGGCAGTAAAATAAGATCAAGACAATTGTGTCCTTGAGATACGAGCAAAAACAAGAGACTGCACGGTATAGAAGTGAGAGCTACAGAGCTATGAGCCAAGAGAGCCAGAAGCCTTGCAAAAAGGTTTTTTTTTTTTCCCTTTCTTTAAATAAACTATCCGTGACAAATGGATGTTTTCCTTTATCTGAACTGCAGGCAGGGTTGAGATGAATAACGGCTGATTTGCTCTAATACTGTAGATGCTATCTTTCCCTGCTTATTGGAAACAAGTGAGTTAAGACAGTTCACGTTCATAAATAAACGGGTTCAGAAAAATAGAAATAGATGGGAGCAGTGCGTCCACATGGAGAAAGATACTTGAAAATATTCAGGTCTTCTTCGGTTTAAACACTTTATAATCGATTTAATATGATGGGCACAGAAATAATAATCACAGGAGCTTAATGGTGAGGTAAGGAGGTATTCAGTATATGTCAGCTGTGAACACTTGTGCTGTATTATTTGAGCAAAGTGTTCCATACAATTATCTGACACATCAAAATACACAAAAGGAAAAGACCTTAAATGAAAACACTGAAATCAAAGTTTTAAACAATCACTCCAGGTGCCACTTCAGTCACAACTGGTTCATTCCTTTATTGTCTTAACAAATCAAACTGTTCAGCTCAACTGATTTTAGGAGGGCTGCTATCTCCTTAAATAAGCAAGACAGCTGTTTTTCACTTTCACACACACTCATCTGTGGCGAGCAACGCAGGTCTGTGAATGGGATTATTTGCTAGCAGGTTGATATGCCTTCCACTCACAGATTAAAAAAAGAAGAAGCAGAGATTAACGGAGATCAGGCCTTTGTTCCTTGTGCTGAACATTACAACAAGCTGAAACAGGACACAAAACTCTGGGAAAGGACACGCGTCAGTCCGGACCAGAGAGAAAGAGACAGCAGGGAGTGAGGTTAGCGCAGGAATTATTACATGAAATCACTTTACTAATGAAAGATTTTAGCAGGTAAAGTAAGGCAAATAAAATACATAACCTCGTCCAAAACTCCTACAGTATCGGGTAGAGGTTTGGCATGAGTTGTATAAACTTCTTGATGTCTGGGTTCTTAAGTAGCGTAGGTGAGGTTATTCATTTTTCTGTGTAACAGTAAGGTGTGTACGACTTCATTCGCCATTTACAAAGAATGTTGTTTCCATATTTATATCATTTACAATTTTTTCATGCTTTCTTTGGCAATAATTACGGCTGAGAGATATGGCCAAAATCTTTTATCATATGATGATACGGGTCATTTGATACTTAGATAACAATTTATATCACGTTGTAGCATGTTTTCTGGCAATTCAATAAAATAAAATAAATCGTCTGAATCTAATTATCACATTGTAAAGCCTATTTTTGTATACTTAGTTTGAATTAAATACGTGACAATTGGAAAGAAGACAGTATTTTAACATTTAATTAAGAACAGTTTGGAGTGAAATTATAGAAAATAAATAAATACTTCCAGATATACACTGACTATGTTTACATGCCTTCACAAAAATACAGAGTAATTGGATAAAGACAAAAGTTTGATCAGTCAGTATGTGCTTGTTATTATCAATTTAGACGACGTTATTGCGTCACTACATCTCGATATAGGACTTTATCACAACACGATTCCATGGGAAGACATTCAATTATTGTATTAAATTATTGCCCAGCCCTGGCTATAATTTCAAACTGCGGGTAACTTTTCCCTTCTCAAAAAAATAAACTAAAATATTCCAAAAAGTATATAAACAAAAAGCAAACTCTCTTTCTACCTTGATAATTATCCTTTACGATGACTGTCATCACGAGTTTGAAGATAACTATTTCGCATAACAAACTTGTCTCTTTCTTTCCAAACACCTTTATGACCATGATGCATTGAGGCAGTATAAATCAGTCACATTTCCACCAATGAAATCCCTACAGTTTTCCCAGAGAAGCCGTCTGGACTTGGTGAGAACTGTTATTTTACACTCAAACCATTTTTTTTTTTCTCCCTCGTAACACAGCACTGCTTTGAAACAACCAAAGACAAATGCGTGGCAGCCCACAAAATCACTACAGTTGTTCCTCATGTCTTACAGAGCATCAAACCATCAATAAAACACAGGAGATACATTCCAGCTAGTCGAACAGGACGTTTCTGACTTCCCCAACTCCATGTGCTCTCTCTCTCTCTCTCTCTCTCTCTCTCTCTCAAAACTTTCTCTCTTCCCAGTTCCACCGCAGAGACTTCACATATTGCAGCCATATGACTAAGCCATGGCTGTCTCCACAGACACACACACACACACACATACAGGAAAAAGTGCTGTGCTCTCTCCCACTCTGTCTCTCTCACACACATATATATACGGGAAAGAGTTTTACAAGCAGAGGTTCTCTTTAGGAAGTCGTCAACTGTTTTGACGTTTAATAGCAGCTACGAACAAGGCCGTAAGACACAATAATATCCAGTGTCTGGAAGGAGGAACGCTTTTAAAGGGTTATAGAGCTAGACTGATACATTGCTTGATCATGTTTTAAAGAAGCTTGTTAAATGTTTGCAAAAGTTTAACAAAGCAATATATATTACATGCATGATATCTGCGGATATATGAGCACACAACTACTCAAAGTTAGGAGCGATGTATCAAGAGGGCTGGTCGTATCTAAGGGGGAAAAAAACATGAACGCACAAGATGGACATGAGAGGACAACGGAGCAAAGGAAATATTTACAACTCAATTTAAAAGTTGACGTTAGTTAAAAGCACTTACTTACAAAGTGCCTTTAAATGCCATTGTGAGTATCAAACTCCTCAATTAAAATCATACGTGTCAGCTTAGCAAAAAACATATTAAAAAGTAGAAAAACTTGATTACATCTGTAGTAATTTGTAGAACTATATAAAAAAAAAAGGCACCATTAAGCATGCAAATATTAAAAACACTGTTTGAAAAAGTTACATATGGAACTGTACGTAACACAAATTTAGCGACCTTTAACTGAGACAGAATACTCTTCAACTATGAAACTTTTACATCAACTTTGACAAAGTTTTTGCTTCTTTGTAAAGGTTTTTTTCTTTTTGAAAACAAGTAATAAAAACAAGCATTTGTGGAAATCCTAGATCTCACAGACGATGCACGGTCTTACATTGCTCACCATCCTTCGTGTGAAAGTTAATTGCTTTAAAAGTCAAAACAAATACTTGTTTATAGCCTCCACATTAGATTTATGTCCGTATGCTGCTTGTCAAAAACTGCAAAACAAACTAAAACATGAAAGTTTCATCATTTTGCTGAATTCTATTTTTCATCAAGTGATCCCCACAGTTTCAGAGATGTGTGTGTGTGTAACCTTCCCCTACGGCTGTGGCCAAGAGTACACAACTTGCAAAAAAAAGTTGTCACGGAATCTTTTGTAACTTTTCAACAAAATATTTGAAACCCAGAAACATAAGCGAGTTCTTTTTTTTAAAGATTATCAATTTACAACAACTTCTCAAGCACTTTAAAAGTGACTGTAGCATTTTATCAAACGATCTGGTCGACTTTGCAAAGCCGTGAAGATGAAGCTGTAGATAGACATGCTTTATATTTAAAAAAAGGGACTACAAGAGTAGCCGGCAAAATATATCTTGATAAAACACAAACGGTGTGGTGTCAGAGTAAAGTTTCTCAGGAATGACTGAGGTTATCTGTTGAATAAAAAAAAAAAGTGGGTCCCCACATAAGCAGTGCTCCAGGGGCCAGAGCTGCAGAGCTGTGAAGGACTGTGTTAAAAAGGCTTCCTTGCAGTGTGTGCCTCATTGTGCTGCCTTCACATACTCTGCTCTCCCCACAGAGTTGTCATGCCTACCCGGCTCCCTTATCTCAAAGGAACATCACAGTTTCTTACGACAAGAAGAGGAGGGGGGGGGACTTTTTCAAAGTTGAGTGGAAATGCAACTCAGGCTTACCGGCATCACTCATGAAAAGTTTAACAACAACAACAAACGAACAAATACATAGTTGCGCGATATTTACTAATAGGTACTTCTGTTGATAGAGAGGGGATGTTTTGGGGATCTTTTACGACATTTCACATCCACCATGCGCTCTCGAGCTTCGCTAACAATGAAAGAGGTGCAAAAAAAAACACAAAAAAAAACAGCGCCATATCGGCTGTAAACCACTTGACAAATCGCTTTCATCTCGAGTGTCACTACATTTCCCACGTTCAGTCCCGATAAAAAACTACAAGCGTCCAACCGCGTTCATCTTTAAGCACAACTCTCTCTTTCCTCTCTTTTCTCCGCGACGTGCGTCACTCGGAAGAAACCGAGACGACCTGAACTTGAGTATCAAGTTTGCACGCAGAGTAGTAATGACACAAAAAAAAAAAAAAAAAAAAAAAAAAAAGTTATCAATGAAAACAAGTAAGTTAAAAGTAGCACAGTGCAGTTACAGGAGCGCTACAGTGTTGCGACAAAATAACTCCCCGAGTCACCGGCTTCTCGTGGGTCAGAGTCAGGATGCAACTTATCGTGATATTAATGCCCCCCCCCCCCGAGAAAAAAAAAAAACACAAGAAACAAAACTTACCAAAAAAGAAACACGCACAAACCTACTTGAGGCGACTTAGTCACTCCACGTCCCCCCTTGTCGTTGACTTCAAACTCAGCCTTAAATCAGAGCAGTAGCCGTCCCCCCAGCGGAACCCCACCAATTTGTATTTGTGTGGCGTTTGGGTGTCCTAACCTAAATGTAAATTGCCATGTGAATTCAAAAGCGGTGCTGCTCTTTTTTCCTCTCTCTCTCTCATTCAGCGGATCCCTTCTTTCCTCACCGACGCCGCTCAGGCCGTTAGTTACATAAGACGCAAACCGACTGCTGCCCGTCGTAAAAACCACTCACGGCTAACAGCGATATTTTGTCTCCCCTAAACGCAGCACCGATAGCCCCGGTTTCCTTTCCTGTCCTTTTTTTTTTTTTTTTTTTTTTTTTTTTTTTTTTTTTTTTTTTTTTAAAGACGAACACATTTCATCTCCTCACTTGTCCGAGAGCATGCATTTCGCCATCTACAACTCCCATCGTGCATCGCCGATGCTATTTCTTTTTTTTTTCCTGCAGTTTTCAATGCCTCTGCACCAACTAGCAGAGAGGGCTGCGTGCATGGCGTGCGTTTGTGTTGGTAGTGTTTCTTTTGGTGCCGCTTACCTGTTGATCAAAATAAGCATTAGCCTCTTTTTTTCTCTCAGTGTGTGTCTCTTTCAGCAGCCTGTTAAGATGGTGGCTGGCTGGCTGGCTGGCTTGCTGGCTGGCTGGCTGGCTGGTTCGTCTCTTTGTGGGCTTTTTTT
Source organism: Anoplopoma fimbria (assembly GCF_027596085.1). Taxonomy (NCBI): domain Eukaryota; kingdom Metazoa; phylum Chordata; class Actinopteri; order Perciformes; family Anoplopomatidae; genus Anoplopoma; species Anoplopoma fimbria. Next base: position 7,180,895 of record NC_072458.1, read on the forward strand.
GTTTGTTGATGATGTCGGACGGGGTGACAGTGTCTTGGCTGCCTCTTTTTTCTCTCTCTTTGGTCTGAGAGGGAGAGAGAGATAGTTAAGGCTTCAGCGGGCAAGTAACACGTTAAACTATCGGCTGATACCGACTGATTAGTGAGATTGGCTCTGGTTTAGCAAATATTCCGATGTTATAGTATGTTATTCAGCCGCCCAGAGCCCCGGATTCGCTGGTCACAGCAAACCAAAGCGGAGCAGCTCGTTATCTGTTTTTTTTTTTTTGTTTTTTTTTTTTTTGGTCGGACTAGTGTTATCGCTTTGCTGTGACAGGACCTCTGCCTGTGTCTCTCTGTACGCTGTGGGCATTACGTCAGAGGAGGAAGACACAGCAGCTCTATTAATATCAAGAAGCCACCCGAAGACTGACTCTTAAAGTGACACGCACTGTAAGCGCACTTATTTACGCAGTTAATACTAAACCAAGTCAATTACTGCACTAAAATACAGACCACTGACTCTTAAAGGGATACTGACTTATTTACGCCGTTCTGAAACAAATCAACCAGGACTACTCAACCAGAGTCAAGAAGACAGACTTAAAGTGAAACACACTGTAATATGTATTTACACGTTTATACGAAATCAAATCAACTACCACACTAAAGTTAAAAATAGCAACTCTTAAAGTGACACACACCGTTATTTAACTTATTTATGCAAATAATAGTATGCCAGAAAATGACAAAAGTGACAGAAAATGTTATTAATATAATTTACAACATAGTTACTACTTGTTGAGTAGTAATTGGGAGTTACTAATTGATTAAAGGAACACTCAAGTTTTTTTTCTACTCCCAGAAATTCTTGACAAAATAAATTCTCCCTCCTTCAGGCTTAAATATTGTTCATTAAGAGGCATAATATATTAAATGTATTTATGCACAAACAATTTTGGATGTTTTGAAACCTGAATTGTTTTCGTTGTTTTGTATTCTTCTTCCCCTCATTCGTTGTTGCACAACTGCCTCATTTTGCATTCCCAACAACAACTGTTGAAATGCATTATCATTCTCTGAAATCAAAATAAATGTATATCAGTCCGCCCTAAGCTTGTAGCGTTCATGTGTGAACCAGGCCACTCGTGAAAACATTAACGTCTGTTACAGCATGAGATACAACCGATATGTGGACCCACTTACCAAATATTGCAGCAGCACTACTGCTACTAACAGCACTATCTATTACCACTGGTGGAAGTAGTACTTACATTTAACCAACAGCAATGATACAATGTTTAAAATATGAATATATTTATATTACAAATACTCCCATTACAAATAAAATACCTGCTCTCAAAAGTATACAAGTATTAGCAGCACAACTAAAATAAGCATTCTGAAGAAAAGCCCCTTCAGATTGTTGATTGATATGTTATTAAAATTGAAATTCATATTAATCATATATTTGTGGCACAACAAGCTTAAGGTGAATGGGAAAAGAAAGACAGACAATGATGCTTCAAATTAACTTATATAACTTAATTGACTAAATTAGACATTAATTCTACCTTCTTAACTCTACAGTTTTCTGCAATTTACAGTATAGTATATTTGCACTATAGCTTGGATAATTTTACTGGTAGAATAAAGACCATTTAATTAATCTATAAAATGAACCATATGCAAATATCTTACTTTAGCATTGTATAACACTTGAATCTTGATTGAAAGTTTTGGGCAATCTGATTATTAAGAAATGTGTTAATCTTAAACAAATTTGATGTGGATTCTCCTCTACACTGTAAGATCAGATATGCATACATATTAATAACTCTTATCTGGTATCACTAGCTCCCCCAGAGGGCAAATGATACCTGGGCCAGCATGATGAAAATCTCCATCAGATATGTAAAATGATAATGTACCTAGTCTTGGGCCGCTAGTGCATCTACTGTGATGCTCTGTAGATACAGTATAATGTTACAACTCATTTTTATATTATTAATGATTTAACGTTATGCTTGTTAAGTTCTAAACCTCATCACTTGTTGGTAGACCCATAGATGAGGCAGGAGTCCCAGTTTAAAATGCAATTCTGTTTTATTGTCAGTCTTTTGCACATTTTTTTTTTATATGTATTTGTTTTAGCTCTGCAAAGAGAGAACAAACAATTCTTAACATTTAACAATATATTTAAAATGTATTGATATTTGATAACAGTAAATTAAATATCAAACTAACTTTACATGACACACACAACGTAGTAGGGGGTCAAAGATAGATCGAATGGATGCAGGCAGCTTATAGCCTCTTGTTGAGATGCAGTGATTGCACCTGAGGAGGGCATTTCTTTCCAGGAAGGAGCGCTGAGCTGGGCTGCTGTTATATAGACAAATTCCGCCCTATTCCTTTTCCTTACCACTTTTCCTTGACGTTAATGGAATAAAGTCATGAAACGCCGTGGAAAGTTGTGAAGCAGAATTCATAAGGACTTCAGAAGAGAATCCGACTGCTCTAATAACAACACATAGAAAAAGGAGTACAGTGACAAACTAGATGCTGTACATTAAAGGATTCCTGTCCAAAGTAGAATCACACATCCTAAAAAGGATGTTTCTAATTTATCCACAACGAACAATTAATCAGCAAAAACAGATGTCATTGACAGCAGAGTGGTGCACTGCTTTAAATGTTAATGAATGCTTTTTGTATGTTATTAAATATTCAGTCAGGCCTTCAGACTCTTCTTATGGTGGCCATAATGCAAAATAATCAAAGACTAGTTTACAGGAATGGAGTGGGGGGAGTGACATAAATAATAAATAGGCCCTTGTTAGCTTGGTATGAAAACCAGGCTGTGGGCTAAGTCTCTCACCCTTCCCCTTCACAGTCCTTCTCCCATCGCCCCACAGGGAGGATGGGACTCTGAACTTTTTAAGTTTATTTTTCAAAACACTGCCCTTCAAAAGCCATTTTTTTGCTAACAAAGGCAATACCGCAGCCTCCAGGCATACACTCTGCTGGATCCACCACCTCCTGAGTGGTGCAGGCTTTGGACGGACCACAGAGAAAAAAGTCCCATTGAAGAAATAATACACCTGCCACCTGCCGCAAGTCCTACACATATACGTCCCATGGTTTTACTTTTGAAATGTCCCATTTTCTTGCCTTCCTCCATTATTTTTCTTCATTTTCTTCCACTATTTCTTCAAGAAAGAGATTGTTTACCCCTGTCCCATAGTTTCCTCTCCTTATTGGAAACTAATATTGTCCTGTTGGTAAAGGAAATCTTCATCTTTTGTTTCCTGCACACGACAACAGGGAGTGTAGGTAATAATATAGTGCAGGAATTCTGCTTGTGATGACACCCCCTAAAACTTTCTTTTCGTTTCAAGTTGTCACTGTCATCACTGTCATCACGTGCTGTTGAATAATATTGTCACAACCCTTTTCTTCCCCCGCGCCTCCTCGATGTGTTATCTGAAATATATGGCACTTCCTTCTGTTTTCAAGGAATATTTGTCACATCCACCTCAACTCTCTCTCCTGGATCTGCTGTCTCTGTCTATGGCTCTTAAGTAGTCATAAGGGGTCGCTGTTAAGGGAGCAAACTAGAAAGCAGCCGGCTTACAATATCAGTTCTCTGTGTGGTCATACAGTGCAGTTTAAAAATATACAAAATAGTAAAAAAAAAAGATTTGTGTCACTCCTCCTGCTCAGTCTTAATTATTTATTAGTTCCGGGGCAAATACTAATCCTTATGGAGTGGATCGGCTAATGGCCAGATGTGACAGATGTGATTTGTTTTTTGTGTTTCCCTTTGCATGCGTTTTAAAAATCACAAACTCAACATAATAAGATTAATAAAACCAACATTTTGAAATCTTATATTGAGTAGGAAAAGTGATAAAATTCCTCATTGCTTTATTACAATAATTTGGAAACGGACTTAAAGTATGGCTCCTTAAGGCTCAAATGTAAGGTGAAATGTTATTTAGCATTCACAGCGGCAGTAAAAAAAACACACTGCATATGTATTTTTTTTTTTTAACAAGGTCAAGTAAAAAGAAAATCCTTTGTCTCTGCTGTCTGAAAAACAAATACAAAGAGTCCTCCGCAGCCTTAGATCAATGTAGTTTTCATCTTTATTGCCAAGCTTTGGATGTAGCTGACCGAAATCAGGGAATACAAAGAGGACGATGAATGAGCGTGTATATACACAACAGCAAGCCATATCCCAGTAATAGGCAAGATGTACAATCCCTGTGAGAACAAGGGCTTTTGAGTCAGCATAGAGATGGAATTGAATTTCATTATTTCCTTTGAACACAAACCACCAAGCTGAGTAAAGGCTCGAAAAACAGTTTATACACAAACATACAGCACAGATGTACATAACACAACAAGTATGTGAAAGAGCCTGTGACCTTTATTGATTGACGTGGAAGACGGTTCGACATAGTCTGCAAAACACAATGCTCAAATAGAGGCATCTAGCGTAGACTCTATCTACCTGCTGCTACTGATAAAGTCTGCTGTCAGTTTCCTAAAACCAAGCAGACAGTACAATATCCATCCATTATATGGATTATATGAATGATGATCGTGTCCACAGAATACTAGTAACCTTTATATAAAACTACAGCAACACTGTGACAGACTTCTAGTCCATCTGTCCGTCTTTCTATCTCTGTATTTCTCTATCTATCTATCTATCTATCTATCTATCTATCTATCTATCTATCTATCTATCTATCTATCTGTCTATCTATCTGTCTGTCTATCTATCTATCTATCTATCTATCTATCTATCTATCTATCTATCTATCTATCTATCTATCTATCTATCTATCTATCTATCTATCTATCTGTCTGTCTATCTATCTATCTATCTATCTATCTATCTCTATCTATCTATCTATCTATCTATCTATCTATCTATCTATCTATCTGTCTGTCTGTCTGTCTGTCTGTCTGTCTATCTATCTATCTATCTATCTATCTATCTATCTATCTATCTATCTATCATCTATCTATCCATCTATTTATCTATCTATCTATCTATCTATCTATCTATCTATCTATCTATCTATCTATCTATCTATCTATCTATCTATCTATCTATCTATCTATCTATCTATCTATCTATCTATCTATCTATCTCTATCTATCTATCTATCCATCTATCTATCTATCTATCTATCTATCTATCTATCTATCTATCTATCTGTCTATCTATCTATCTATCTCTATCTATCTATCTATCTATCTATCTATCTATCTATCTATCTATCTATCTATCTATCTATCTATCTATCTATCTATCTATCTATCTATCTATCTATCTATCTATCTATCTATCTATCTATCTATCTATAACCAGAGACTACCATGTGCTTAGTTTCTTAAATTTGTTTTCGTCTATTTCCACACCAGTTTGTCTGGAGGCAGCTTGCTGATTTTTTCCAGTTGGTCAGTGTGGCTCCCTGGCAGACGCATGTCTTGTAGACGGGCATTTACTTAAACAAAGAGGCTCCTTCAGCCACTTTTTTTTTCTGAAACTGCCTGGTGTTTTTCAACACATCTTCTTCCATTTTCATTTTGAATGTGTTTGGGCATTTTGCTTTTTATTAGTCATGGTGAGGTATCGGGCAACAGGAAAGACTGAGAATAGCAAAGTCGCCAGGTTGACTCAAAATGTGGACTTTGCTTTTACATGGTCAGTACCGAAGCCCTCTGACTCATCCTGACACACCAACGTACTTTTCCACATTAGATTCATTGTTTTTTATGAAACTTATAACCAACTTTTGTTTTCCAAGGTAAATCCATTATTTATTTATTTTTAAACTCATTCATACCCACTGGCATGAAGTCCACTGTTTATCTAAAACTTTATTACATAATTGGTACAATAGTATTAATCTCTAACCTTTGCAACAGAAACCAGAAAGCTGAATAATAATGAAAAAGCATTTAAGTGGACAATTAAGGAATTCACCAATTGGAGCCTTTCAGTGTTTTATGGCATTAACGACAATATTCCTGCTTAAAATGATTGGCAAAGACATTTGAATATAAATCAATTAAGAGTTAGGTGACACTGATGTTTCAAGATATAATGAAATAGAGGGAAAAGGAAAGATTAGAAAGTCCATCTTAACAACTATCAGCCAGACTGCACCCTTTTACCAAGCTGTCTGGAAGCAAGATTGACTTTCATGTTCACTTCTTGCCAAGTTCTTTATCTGAAAGCTGAGTTGGGAACAACAGCCAGTTCTTAGGCTGTAAAAAAAGATGACTATTCCCTGTTGTGTCCCAGCAAAGAGATTGTTGCCAGTTTCATAACCACAGCCATCACGACCAATGGAAGGAATGAGCCGAAAAACCCACGCTTACAATTTCTATGTAATAGTGCCTTATCACCACAGAAAAGAAAGGCATTATGTGTTAGAGGTCTTTCTTTTGGTCTTTTCTCTACCCCCTGCAGGAATGAAAGAAGCCAGTCTGTTAGACAAAAACATGTCAAGGAAAAGAGCTTTGGCATCACAGCTGAATTTACCATAAAGTCAGCAAGATATGGAGGATAACAAATAAGTCTCTCAAAATCAGAGTTGTTATCTCTGATGTGTTTGACCTTCTGTGGAAGATGCAAGAAGATCTCTATCTTGATGTCTACTGACATTAAGTGAAGGAGGCGCCTTCTGATGAGATTATATCATCTGTGAACACAAAGCCTGAGCAACTGAAAAGTCAGCCTTTGCTGAGAGTGATGGGCTTTGGCTGTTTTTTACTGAACGTCCAGAGGAGTTCTCACTTTATCCCTGAAGTCCCTGCATCAGGTTCATCTTGGTCGGCCTAGCTCCAACAAACGTTCAGATGTTCTAGTGGGGAGAACTTGTTGCTATTTTATTGGGAACAGACCCTGAAGTAAAGGTGGCCAGTGATTAGACACGCTGTTTTTTGAGGATGTGAATATTCTCCTTGAGTTGATACATAAATAATCTGCTGCAGGATATCAAGAACCATCAAGTAGGAATGTATTCAAAGTACTTTTGACAACGGAGATCTCATTTGAAATGAGAGGGGGAATGTGCAACTCTACTGAGACAAGGGTAGACTGGGTAACTGCCAGGAACGTTTAGTTATGAACCAAATAAATAAATAAGCAGAGACACTAACTGACATAAGGAAAGTTCAGTCATTGGGCTTTGGATCCACAGGCCAACCGAGCTCTGTACTATGTGTGGTACTTAGCTGGAGGTGCAGCCCGTAATCATAAGCATCAACTAAGTATGCCAAGGCATGACAGCTTCTAATTCTTCTAATTAGATAAAAATAAGAAACTAATTTCCCTTATAGTGCCTTAGAATGTATAATTTGTGCTAAAATAAACTTCCCTGGGTAAATGGTAGCTGATTATTATTGCATGTTTTGAGTGTTCGCATGTGTTTGTGAGCGCCTATTAGAAATGCGTTCTGCGTAATACGGTATAACATATAGATAAACTTATCAACGTCACCCAAAAAAAGGCCAGCTATTTGATGATGATTTTCAGCAGTGTTCTCTTGAATCTTATTGCCCAGCTGCTTTAGGTATGTACCCAACATTTTGTACAAGGATGGCTGTAGGTGTTTTTTCCAGTAATCAATTAATTCAAACATGAAATTAACCTGCGTGGTCGGGCCTTGGCAGCCAATTTTGAAACTTTTGAGCTAAATTTGCTCCGTGTTTGAATGCCCCTTGGTTACGTTCTAGACATTAGCATGTAATTCAATGCATTTCTTTATTTTCTCTGAAGTTCAAACGAAATATGCGCCGAAAAAGATATGATGAAAGGCGTTTTTCGCTGCTCTCTCTAGGTTGTGCATTACATGCAAACCGTAGGCATTGTGAATGTAAGAGAGGAGCTTTATGTATGTTTGAAATAGCACAACCATGGCCCTTTGCTGATACAACGCCCCTGCCTGTTACGAGTTCTCTTGGCCACTGAAGACGGCAGTGTTGCTGCTGTCCTTTTATAAAGAGCAGCACATATTATATTGAATGTCGTCATCTTGATTAGCTGTTCATGCAAATATGAGCCAATTTCAGCGCAGAGAGATGCAGAAATGAGTCCCGGAGCCCTTACAGCACTGATGACGCCTATGATTACAGTGCAGTTACAGTGTGTTACTTTGCACCCTGCCATTTTGTGCGTTTTGAGTCGGATCTGGAGCTGCAGAGGAATATCAGCACTCACTGAAAGCCTCTCACAGCATCACAGATGAGCCCTCCAGCAGTGGAGGGTAGAGGGAAAAAACATTTGGATTATATTCCTGGGGTCAGCATAACACTGGAAATGGAAGTGGCCAAGACGGCTGAATCATCAGTGCAGCGGGGGGGCGGGGGTCTACAAAATGATTTGGTTGATAGTGAGACCGATTCCCTGATGGAACTGAATGTCCTCCCCGAGGTTAACATGATGAGCCTGCCCACACTCAATGTGGCTTCTATCAATGTTAGACACTGTGTCTTTATAATGCATTTCTTTACAGGAGAGTATCATGGGTGGTTTTTCGGCCAAAGAAAATAAGTGTTATTATAAATGACACAGAGAGTAACAATTAAGATATTTTCTATCAAACATATGTCATTCTTTCTCTGTCTTTATTTGTAATTAAATTACGACAGCGTATGTACACACAGTAGCGTTTGATGCCATCGGTATCAGCTAAGGGTTTTAATCACATCTTTTAAATATTGTTATTTACTAATGACAGACAAGTACATTGTTGCCTAGGAGATGCAAACACACACAGCGGCTCGAATTAAATACTTCAGTGGGTGAGGTGTGTTATCTGTCCTTTGTTTAGGATCACGCCTGAACCAACCGATCCAATTAAATATTATCATGAACTGACTCACTTTGTTTTCCAAGAAAATGGCCAGCTACAATAGAGGCAGGCGTGTAGTACCAGGAGTGGCCCCTTCCAGCGTGGACAAGCCCATTGAAGTGATACTCCACCCAAAAATCTCCCAAGTGTCAAACATTCAACCGAGTATAGACATGACAGGCTGTAAAAGGCTGTCACTTGCTCCTTTGTGGAGAGTGGCAGCAACGTGACTGGCTGAATTTAAAGTGAAAAAGGTTTTACAGCGACCTTTTACATCTATGGGAATGATTGCAGGAGTTAATGGAAGGTGTTTCACTTGATCTTGTTCACAAACGGTCTGTGTGGGAACTTTGTGGCTTTGGAACAAGCAAGGACTTTGGAGGAATAATTTTCACACTGTAGGGAGCATCTTGTAAAATGGCAATGTCATTATGACCATGCAGAGCACTACCATAGTCCAATGACTCAGATGAGATGGTACCCCGTACTGTTCCAAATCCACCACTGCGCCAAACGCTGCATCAGATATTAAGTTTAAAGCCTCTTTCCTCTTGCCAAAAATATAAATCCAACGGGACAAAGAGGAAAGTGTGAGAGAGATATCTGTGTTTTTTTCCTTTGCTCATATCAATTGATCCCGGTTTTGTTGTGCATGTTTCTGTACTTACCTTAATGTGACATGGTCATAAATACAAGCTTTGTGAAGTTGATTTTTTGTTAATGTTTATGTTTTGATAAAGAGATGTAGATTCTTGCGGTGTGTCGTACAGAGAACTTCATAATGTTGATTTTCTCCATAATCCTCAAGGGCATGGCACCGGCCCAGTATTGATGTGCCATCATCATCAAAAGTGAACTGAAGGTGAAGAGGATGTAAAGACATTGCTTCAGCAGAAGGACATAACAAGCAAACAAGTCTGATGGTCCATAATGTTAATGGAGCAGGACAAATGAGCCAAGGTTATGTATAAAGCTTTGCACAACAAAGGCACACCCACACTGCATACTCTGAAGAGTCTAGGTCTGAATTAGAACAGGTCAATAATACTGTATATGTGGATCTTACTTTACTATTAGATCATGCACTTCCTGTCATATGGATGCCAACTCCTGAAATTATAACTGTCATTGACAGCATTATTTATTGATTGCACACTTTACATTACATTACATTACAGTCATTTAGCAGACGCTTTTATCCAAAGCGACTTACAGGAAGTGTATTCAACATAGGTATTCAAGAGAACTACTAGTCACCAGAAGTCATAAGTGCATCTCCTTTCTTAAACAAGCATCTTAGAGCATAAACCAGAGCAAAAGTATAGTGCAGAAACAAATTACTACGAAAACAATAATTACAACAGACTAATACGAATATAATAAGTGCTACAAACTACTACGAATAGGATAAGTGCAGTAAACGAATACGAATTCAATAAGTGCAGCGAACTGATACGAATACAGAGAGTGCAACAACTAGTACGAATGCAATAAGTGCTACGAGGAAGGCTCAGGGTAGTACTTTTCACGAAAGCTTAACAAACATTTATATGGGCACATTTTTATTGTAGTGAACATATACTGGTATTTTTTTCTCCAAGTTTAATTTGAATGACTGATGAGTGGAGCTGTTGTCTTTGGAGACATTGTGCCATCTGACTGTACAGTGAAAATAAAATAATATGAATGAATAGTTGGGTCAGTAAAGGCCAAAACAACACAGGCAGAACTTCTAATGTTTGTAATTTGGTATTCTGATGTTGACTGTTTTATTACTATGTGACTTATATGATGACGACATATTGTCTTAAAATGTAGCATAATATAATAATTCTCCTTTTGACCAGCTATGACTAAGCACACCACAAAACCCATGAAGAGTTTCTTCATCCAACAACTCTGGATATATGTGTGTGCTCGTTATTGTCATAATGTGCATACTTCTCATTTGATGCACACCATTTTGCCAATGTATTCTCATTATTTTGTGATAAACCAGCACATGTTGGCATTGTACGTTTCTGCAAACCACGGATACAATAAATGTGAACTTTTTTCCGGGTAGAGCAAGTGATGTAGTATATCGAGACTCCGTTATTGAAAGTTACTTCCTATCAAAGTTACGTGGTAAAATAATGAGTATAACATGCCAGAGAGTCCATTAAGGACCCAGGAGGCCGCTGTTCTTTACACTTTGCATCGTGGGTTTATACAAGCGGGGTAAATTAAACGCCTTTTTGGTTCAGAAACCTCAACATTCAGCATATTCTGTAGCTGCAGAAACGTATAATGGCAAAAAAATGACTGGGTTGGGTGAAGACATGAGCTCATACGGTTATTTTACATGTTACAGTAAAGAGACATTTACGTATAAGAGCAGATAAAGCATGAAGTATTCTGCACTATTAAATTGCGAAAAAATTAAAGGTGATACTGAGCTATTCTCTGATGTCAAATTAAAGTGTGAATAAACCTCTATATTTCGTGTGTGATGTGTTCTGCTCATTTTCAAGAGTTAATTTTTGTTTTTAAAAGTTTAAATGTAAGCAAAAGAAAAACATTACAATATTGTTGCACACATACTTAATTTTGAAGCACCATGCAAACTTAACTTTGTTAAAGTAGCATATTGGATATATCATTGTGGTCTACATAGTATCGTAACATATCTGTTTCCTGAACATAAGAGTCGCTCTCCAGTAAAACATGTGTCTTACCTTACTCATAGATATACAACAGACTTAAGACATACATGTCTCTCTCTGTGTGTGTGTGTGTGTGTGTGTGTGTGTGTGTGTGTGTGTGTGTGTGTGTGTGTGTGTGTGTGTGTCTGAAAGAAAAAGAGCACCGCAGCCATAGAACTAGAATGAATAGAAACATATTTTCTGATATATTTGATGATCAGAAAATAGATCTACTTTTTCTCCCTCCCTCTAACAGACACAATCCCTATAATAAAACATTAATATTATTTAAGCTATGTTATTGTGAACATTTAAAGAACAAAAAAACTCTCCACATGTTTGAGTATTGCGTGACTCTTTCTTAAGTAAAAGTATGTTCGTATTATTAGCAAAATGTACTTAAAGTTCTTAAAGTAAAAGTATTGATTGTGCAGTAAAATGTTCCCTAGTGTTTTACGATTATGTTTGATGTTTCTAGATTAATATTTCTGCTAAATGAATGGGTATGTAGCATTTAACTGCTGTCAATGTTTAAAATTGTGCTAACTTTAACCTCTATACGTACTGTCAAGTAGTTTAATCTACAGCAATCCATCATATTCTATAAGATCATCATAGGTTTGAGGCGATTTGTCCAGTGAGAACCACGTATCTCTTAAAAGTCAACTTTTCATGAGCTCATAAAAACATTCCTGGTTTCTTCTTTATGACGGTTCTACTTTTAGCTTAAGAAGTAGGAGGATTTTATCACAAACATTCAAAATCAACACATCTGGAAAGACATGGTTTTCACTGCATATGGAGGGTATAAAAAACTGTCATCTGAAAAGTAGTTGTAGCTGAGTACAATTGTACAATTTAAGTAGTTTTCTTTGTATTGATCACCTTACATGTTATGTCAAATATCTTTAAATGCATATGAGTACATGTGTGACATGTAATATTTACTTCCTTTATGTGTCTTTTTATATTGGTCTCAATGATTTTAAAGAATATTATTTAAAAAACACAAATCTTTCTTCAAAATGTTTTGTTGTAGCACATACCATGCTCGGCTCAATGAACTGTAGTTGTATTAGCTGCACAGATCAAATTAAGGAGATTCATTTTGACACAATTTTCCCGACACTGTATGAATACTTGTTTTCTTTTGGCTTCTCTCTGACCACAAGACCTGTGGGAGAAGCTCCGGATAACTTTTGATGAGTTAGATTTAACTTGAGAAATTAAAATAAATAATTCTCTGGGACTGCATCCCAGAGTGTTTGGTAAAATCTTACATAATTATCTTCTCTTGCATTTAAAATCAACTTGAGATGTTTATCATATATTTGCAATATTCCAATATTTATATGATGTAGATCAGATAATATTGTGAATCATAAGAAATATATTATTATAATCACAGCCAGTGTCTGTCTGATTACAGTAGCTCTTTTTTACTCTGATAGAGTAAGTACGAATTCACACAATACGTCTCTCGTGATACATTTTCTACAGGCACTTAGCTTTGAGAGGTTTCGTTTTCAAACTCATCCATCATCAACACCCAGATCAAATAAAACTGGTTCCACAGAGTATCTTAATATCGGAACATCTACTTTTCACCTGCAGTCAAATTTTAAGTTATGTAATTATATCTCTACAATTCCTCCCTTTTTTTCTTTCTCTCTTGCCCAGAACGTTTTCTATAAAATAAATTTATACTGCGAAGTAGCTCGGAGGTTTTAATAGATTTCACATAAAGCTGGAGAAGCGGGAGCTGGGGAACGAGAAACAGAATGACGGAGATGCTGTTGAGTGGAAAGCAGAACTTGTGAAAAGTAAAATGTGGTTTCAGTTTACGTGCTGACCGGCTGCTGGTCCGTCCATATGTCAAGTGTAACATTTATAGATTTTACATACATACTTCTGCTCACAAATCAACAGCCCGTCTCTGTCTTTTTTTCTCTCCCTCTGTCTGTGTCCCCTCTACCTCTCTCTTGTCTTTCTATTGTGTCCCAAGGCTCTTAGACATACACTGGGTTTGGACACACACACACACACACACACACACACACACACACACACACACACACACACACACACACAAATAGAGAGAGACTCCGTGTCTGGACTTAGATGAGATTTTAAAATGTTGTTTTGAAACTTTGAGGCTTTTAGTAAATGTCCAGATATAAATCTATGTTGGTCACACAGTTACAGATGACTTTAACCAGAAAGAGAGAGACAGCTCTGGTTTGGAAATATATATAAAGCTTTGTTCTTTGTGTCCTTAAATCGTATTAATTTGAAAATAGAAAAGAAATAAGAAACTGACAGATACAGTTTATAGTTAAAGAGATTTTCTGAAATTGCGTTCTGTTTATGCCTCTTATTTTTTGACGATATCCAATGACTTGATCTAATGTGCTGTCCCGGTTGAAATTAAATCCCTTTCTCGGATTAAACTGTAACACTGACTGTATTTAATTTTCCACATTTACATGCATGCCCGTTTAGGGTGGTCACGTTTTAAACATTTCATCCCTGCGTTAGAATAACCACACCAACATTTATCCAACTCTTCTCACGATGACTTTGGTTATGCAGACGTTGGGATCTTTTCATGCAGCAAAGCTCCACCTGCACGAAACTGCACAGTCACAAAATGTACACAAAGAATTATCCTTTTTAGACGTGGATCCTCGTGTTACCTGCCTTTGGACACACAGAGGTAACATAACTCTGTTAGAATAATCCAGTTAAGATCATGGTAAGATTACTGGGAAACCAGTTGTGGTGTCTCACTGTCGACTTCAATCAGGTTTACTTCTTGGACTTTTCTTTTTGCTGTTTGTGCAAACTCAGACTCACACTTCCTGCATCCAAGGTTTCTTCCATTTCCTTCATAAATAAGGTGCCACTGACAAGATGAGACAGGGCAGATTTGTTGGCTTGTTTTGTCCTGTTGTTGTTATTTGATTTCTTTCTGTATCCGTTTCTTTTCACTCCATGAAAAGAGGGACTTGGGAGCTGGGATGAAGGATTGTACTGTATATATAAATAAACTTCAACTTAATGTCAACAGACACCATGCTGCTGATAAGTACTGACTGCCACTGCTACCACTGGGAGCGTCACTTTTTTCCACTGAATTAGGAGGAACCTCCCGCTCCGTCAGAGAGACGAGCTGGCAGCCCCATCTTTAATAGAGTTTTTTTTTCTCAGGACACCGCAGCCGGACGGGAATATTCTGTTTACAGGTTTATTCACGGTGACAGACGGGCTCAATGGCCGGGTATTCAAGGTGCAAACAGCTTTTTGCCAAATGAAGAGAGTTTTTTTCCAAAACTCGCTCGGTCCAATTTTGATCCAAAAAAAAGGGAAAACATCACATAGAAGTCATGGTTACAGCGAATGTTAACACATAAAATATCCATTTTTTATTTCATTTCACTTGTCTGCAGCTGTAGGAGTCTGCTGAGCTTCCCAGAACTCTCTCGCTGCTCACCCCCTGGTGTGGCAAAACTTACAGTCCTTGGAGAACACATTATGTAAGTTAGTACAATTCAGAATGATGACGGAGCCTTGTTAGAGGAATACAGACCTTAATACTCTATGTGTGCGCCATCATCATTTTACATATGTATTAATCCTCATAACACACACAAAATCAGTGAAATTGTTTTATTATTTTCATTTAATTTATGTCATAAAATTCAAGCCTATTCATTTAGTACTAATACCAGAAACAGGGGGGAAAGCTAGCCTGGCTCAGTCTGAAGATAAAACAATTATCTCTAAGCAACTGCAAGCTTTGGCAGTCGACTTATTTCTAATCTAAGTAAATCTAAAATCAAACGTTTGCTGTATTCTATAACAATGTAGCATAGTTTATAGATTGATACCTACCTGTGTTGGATTAAATCCAGATCATGAGATTGACGCTGTTGTCCAAATTTAGTTTCACCCTTTTTACCTCTGAATGTAGTGAATGTCTGACATGTGGGTTTGAAATGGGAGTGAAGAAGAATCACACCTGCAGTGTGTGTCATGATTATTCCATGTGTAAATCATCAAATTATTATTATTATTATTACACTTCCACAGCAGCTCATCTTAGTGTCCTCTCTCTACGATCATGGTTTACACAACCGTAATAAAATCTACTCAGCGTTTGATGACAGTTATGACAACAACACAGCTGCACGTCTGTGCGTGTGTGCGTCTTTACGCTCAGTCTCTGGTCGAGTCAGACAATAGGACAGTTATACTGGTGAAACCGCCGGCTCAGCCCCGGCCCCGCTCCTCACATTTTCCATCTCACCACATTCACTCGCTTTGCCTCTTTTTTCCCTTCGCCTTCTCTCTCTCTGCTCAGGGGAGATGAGGAGTGAGGGAGCATTCATTTAGACAGAACTGAGACGACTCTCTTTTCACTCCTTCCTTTCGTTTTTTTTTTTTTTATGTCTTAAGCCTTTAAAATCCTCCATCTTCATTAATTCAGCAATATTCTGTTTGTGTCTGACCTTTTATTTCCTTGAAACTTTGTACCTCTTCATATATTCTTTACTTCTCTCTTTCTGAGGAACTGACAAAGTTTAAAATCCTTTTCAAACTGATATTTAAGGAACATTTAGAGTATAGACAAGAGATGATTGACAGAACTGAAGACAAAGTTTCCTGCAGCGGTACAAGTAACATGCTGTTCTAATTTTTCTGAAATTTAGCTGATTTATTCTTTAAAAAAGCAAATATCAACATTCAAAATCAGTACCTTGACAAAACATCCTGGGTTCGTAAAACTCAATACACTTACTGTAATTGGCCCTCAGAAAATTATTTTTATTATGCGCTGTTCCAGATGTGTTTATTGTCATGGCTGAATATTGGATGTGCTTAAGTGAGAGTCTATTGTGTGACTAATCACTCATGGCTCGTTTGATCATGTTTTATCTGCCCGCGGCCTCATTTATAAAAAGCGTTTCACAAACAAGTTTAATCAAACCAACATGCCAGCCAGTATGTCAAAGTAATACTCTTTTTTAACTCTGAAGTCAACGTGGCAAAGGTCCCAACGCCGATGCACTCAACCAGTTCATCATTTGCAATTGAAAGAAGCTGAATGTGTATGAAGGGGGAACCTAAAACGACTCCACTCCGCTGGTAGCTTTGTTATGGAGAGGAAGTAAAATGATCACGCTGACTGAAAGCCGCTCTCTGACTGTCAAGATCTGTCAAGTTGGACGACAGGGAAATTACTGAGAAAAGTAAGCACTGGTGGAAATAGTTTGGCCATTTGTCTGTAAATATCCACTGCTGTATGTATATTCTAAAAGTCATTTCTTATATTTAAAATAGAATTATCTTGGATATTTTACATTAAAGGAAACAAGGAGAAGAAGAAGTTTGTAATACTGCAAAATATAAATATTGCAATATTTTCATCACCCATAGGCTCAATAGTGTAACCTCCTTCAGCGATAGATAGTGACTTTGCAAACATTTATTAAAATGAAAAACAACTGAGATTGCAACTTTAAGAGTTGAAATTGATAAGAAGTGAGAGCTTTAACTTAAGTCCACCAATGGGTCAGTGCAGCTTTGTTAAGAGAGCAAAAGGTCTTATGATGCAATGATGCAAAGTAACATATTGATTACTATTTTCTATGTGAGAATCAGGGAAGCAAAATCACAAGAGGGTTAATAAATCCAGACCTCCGATAAAATAATCCATTCATATATACATCAGGATAAGTAAAGTGTACTGTAAACAAAGTTGATGAGGGTAACAATGGCATAATTCATAATTGTACACACACACACACATACACAGGATCATATGCACACAGGCCTCTCACAATAAGTAAAACCCTTCTACACACACACACACACACACACACACACACACACACACACACACGTGCAGACTTATCTAAACACAGTCTAATGCAGTCCTGTGCGCTATGGAAAATGTATACGCGGAACAAATTTGATTCATAAATGGCCAGGTTTCAATTTGAATCCTCGTCCCACTCTCTTATGGCTGGCTGCTAAAATAGAGCTCAGCCTTTGGAACTGGAGAGAGAGGGTGAGAAAGAGAGAGAGGGAGAGACAGGGAGAGAGAGGGAGAGGGAGACAGAGAGAGAGAAAGGGAAAGAGAGAGAGCAGGAGGGAGAGGGAGAGAGAGACACGGAGACACAGAGAGAGAGAAAGAGAGGGAGGGAGAGAGGGAGAGAGAGACACACACACAGAGAGGGAGAAAGAGAGGGAGAGAGAGAGAGACAGAGAGAGAGAGTCATTCACCATTCAAGGTGATTTGAACGATAGTTTCTGTGCGGAGCTACAAGGCTGGTTGAGTGAATATGAGCAACCAGCCAGCGAAGCCAATTTTATACATGGCTAAGTTTTCTCATACACTATGTACCTGAGTATGCACACACACACACACACACACACACACACACACACACACACACACACACACAGTCTACATATGTACAAACACACACTCACAGGTACACACACGTGAACACATCCTCACTTTGAGGGATTTTCATAATCTTTTTATCCTTGCGATGGCCATCAGGGCAGGAATGAACACACATTAACCACATTAACACACACACACACACACACACACACACACACACACACACACACACACACACACACACACACACACACACACACACACACACACACACACACACACACTTGAGTACAGTTCATCTGTCATGACCCTAATGGCAGGTGACCTCACGTACTAATGTACACAGTAAAACAAGATACACCTCATTCTCAAAAGTAACATATGCGGAGAGGCGAATATTTTACCCATAAGTGAGTGCTGATCATTTCATTCCAAAACCACGGGCATTAATATGCTGCCATAACAGCCTCCACCCTTCTTCTGGGAAGGCTTTGAGCTGGATTTCGGAACCTGGCTTCAAGGATTTACTCCCATGTAGCCACACAAGCATTAGTGAGGTCGACCGCTGATGTAGAGGCTGATAAGGGGCCTGGATCTCAGTCGGTGTTCCAGTTGATCCAAAAGGTGTTGGATGGGGGATGATGTCAGGGGTGCCGGCCAGCTAAGTTCTTCCACACTGTATGGACCTCACTTTGAGCATGGGGGAAATGTCATGTTATGTTAAAACAGGAAGTGGCCTTCCCAACCTTTTGCCACAAAAGTTGACAGTATTGCAAAAATATTGTAACTTTTATCATTAAGATTCTATCTCGCCCAAACAATGAAATACAACCACAGATAAAAACGAATTAAGAGGAAGCAATAAAGGGAAGACAGAAATGGAGAGCAGGAAGAAGAACAAGAGAACACAGATCCAAAAGCTAATCGTTGACCCTCGAAGTTAGAAACCTGAAGGTCTTCATCTCGTCACCTCCCCCATATTACATTGCCTCACAACTTACACGACACATTATGAATATATATATGCGAAATATCTTACACCCTATGCATTTCACAATATGTGCTTATACTCTGAATCTACTGTGTGTGACTTTCTCTTATGCCACACTGAACACAGATCAAACTGTATTTGCTAAAGTACATGAGTGCCCTGTACTCTTTTCCTTCTTCCACTCAGGGCGTGGTTCGACAGACAGGAAACAGTCCCCTCTGCTTTTAGCTGGGGCCCTGCAAAGGGTGTGTGCGTCTGTGTGTGTGTGTGTGTGTGTGTGTGTGTGTGTGTGTGTGTGTGTGTGTGTGTGTGTGTGTGTGTGTGTGTGTGTGTGTGTGTGTGAGTGTCAGGGTGTGGTGTGCCCACTCAAACACGTCAATAAGTAAAGAAATACTTTTCCCCACTTTTTTCTTCAGAGCAAAGCAAAGCCATCGGACAGCCTCGTGTTTCCAAGCTTGAGTCATATCTGAAATTGATTCCAAAAAGAAATATCTGCCGTTTACTGTTAGTACATCTTACATCTGAGTACGAGACAATGTTGAGCACCTCTTACAGCTAGACTTCCTAAACAATTCTTTAACTGTGCATTTCTTTTTCTTTTAGGAATCTTCTTTAAGAGATGACGATATGAAATAGTGTGTGTCATCAAACAGATTAAATGATAGATATTCTATTCTATTCAACTCTGTTTGTGTGTGTTCGTGCGCTTGTGTGTGTCCAGACGGACGTCAAAGTGGTCAGTTCATCTCGGCTGTGTTGCCAAGGGCTGGACCACTGTGGTTTTGTTTGAGCTCTATGCCAAAATAGTGTCTGTGAGTGTGTGTGTGTGTGTGTGTGTGTGTGTGTGTGTGTGTGTGTGTGTGTGTGTGTGTGTGTGTGTGTGTGTGTGTGTGTGTGTGTGTGTGTGTGTGTGTGTGAGCTGGGTTGTACTCAAGCTAAATTGAGCAGACCACAACAGACAAACAGATCGACTGATAGAGACAAAAAGAAAGAGGGGAATTTAGAGAGAGAGACCGACCACAGAAAGAGACAGGGCCTCCCTGTGAAATGTCGTTTCCAAACACAACTCTCTCACACACACACACACACACACACACACACACACACACACACACACACACACACACACACACACACACACACACACACACACACACACACACACACACACACACACACAGATTTTCAACATGGAGGCCACAGACCTCCACTGGCCCTTTAATGGACATGGACTGGATCTACACTGGTCCCTAAAGTAAAGTTTTTTTTCAAGGTGGCTGGGGAGTGGAAGGTGGAGGTTTACATGTTCAGCTTCCTGATCGGGAGGGATGCAAACCAGCGGCTCTTAAATCACAGAAGAGTGCACGAGAGAGCGCACAAGAGTAAACTTCATATCCATAGCTGTGTGAATGAACTCATAAAAGGCCTGTAGTTACAGAGTTACAGAAGTACTAAATGCAGTCATAAATTATTTTGCCAGAATTACTAATACAACAACTTGCTGAAACATTTCAGGCCCAACAACTGACTTTTGGCACAATGAAATATGCAGGCATGTTTATCATACTGCTATAGATGCAGATTAAGGAAGTTTTACATTTTATCAGGAAATGAATCACTCAATAAATAAATATATAAATACTGCTTTCTGTGCATCATTGTTTGCTAGTAAACATATTTATGTCATTTCATTTTGTGGCTCTGGGAGGTTTTTTTTCATAATACTCTGATGCATTCTTACATTAGTAACCAAACTGATGTATATGCTGTGGTAAAGTTTTACATTTTCCATACTTACATACATACGCTTCAGAGTATAAGTAGTTTTTGCATTGGCATTACCACTACTATCTAACGTCACGTGCCTATTCTAGGTATACTTGAGTTACCAAAATATTGGTTGATTCAGGTCCATACCAAGCACTATAAGCAGCCAAAAGAAAACGGAAGTTAACCTGTAATTGCTCTGCCTTGATAAGGGAAATATAGTCATGTCCGTTATTGTCACTTGTGCAGATTATGACTGTAATGATTTGGCGTTTCCTGCCTCAGAACCAGCTAGTTACTATCATAGCTTGTGGGTTCAGAGCTGCCCAGCCACAGGACCAAAAATCCCCAAAGTCCTCAGCACTGCTAAAGACATTATCGCTTAGAATAACCCCGTTCTGAGTGTGTCGGGCTCTGCATGCATGCATGGATGTGTGTGCAGTTGTTTTGACCAGCAGTTAAAGATCTGAACATGCAATCGGCTTCTCTGTGGTAAAGTTCCCACTTTTTCTTTTATACTTTTTTTGTTGTTTTCATGCATGCCCATCAACACGGCCACCACGCCCTCTTCTCTCCCTCCCTTTGTCTCGTTCTCATGTGATTCTTGTCTTCATAAAATCTGTTTTTAAACTTTGTATATCTTTTTTGCCTTTTTGATGAGGTTTTCGCCCCCCCCCTCCGTCTCTGTGCCTTTCTGTTGTCTGTTTTTCTCTCTTTCCTCCCCAACTCTTTCGCTGTCTTTCAGTCTGTCTCCACAATGAACCATCGTGACCCTGAAGACCGGCCCTCTTTTATGAGGATACCACTCAACTTCTGTGTCCTGCCGAAAAGTTGTTTTTACCAATGTGCCTTAATGTTCTTCCAAGGTCGTTCAACACTGTTAGTTCACAATGTGAGCTCTCAGTTGCAAACATTCTGAGTAACATTGGTATGATTTAAGAAGGTAAGTCATCACTCAGTAATAAATGTTCATCAGTGTCATGCATTTGATATTCTTGCAAAACAAAGCCAGAAAATTGAGTCTGTTAGTGTTAGCGTTGCCAATCTAGACTTAGATTTGATTTACCTTCCATGTCAGCTTTGTGTCACACATTCACACAAGATAAACTGAGTCTCAAATCCATGGATTTCTCTCCAGAAACAACTGAAACACAGCTAAATGAACTGCAGCTTAATTTGCACCCAAAATGCTACCAAGGCTCCTAATTGAAAACCTCAGTGGAAACACTGTAGCCTTAAATATATTAACCCCAAAGAAGAAGCAAAAAAAAAAAAGCCAAAACCAAGAGGAAAAATGCCCCCCTTCATAATTACTGAGATGAATATTCATAGGGACTGATATCACCAGATGAACTCCGTATCTGGATGAACTACAGATTATGCAAGTAAAAGATGTGCATGGAATTAAGAACGTAGAGAAGTTCTGCAAACATTACAAATCAAGCAAATGGCAATGGCTCAGGTTGTACTGGAGAGAAGATTTGCTGTTACGTCTAGGGAAATTAACACCAAAGCCTTGTGGCTACATCAGCTCCATCACTGGCTGCAACATACACCTACTGCCATCGGTTACCATCTGCCAAAGTCAGGCCTAATGTCCTCTTGCACAGAGCTTTCCTTTTGTTTCACTCCATTCAGGTTAACAAAAGAGCTACAAAACGTTATACCTTTCATCCACCATGGTCTCATCAAAACAAGTTTTAAAAATATATGTAGCATGCAAACTTTCTGTGGCTTTATTGACTTTCCACAATCAATCAAAAGAAACATGACAACCAACACTGAGAATAAGTGACAAACTTCTGTCAACCTAGGAATACGACTGCATAGATGCATGATGGTTGATGATTTCCTGAATGTTGTGACAGTTCCAGAAAACTATATGATGGCTTTGCCTGAAATACACAAATTATATGGGCATTAAACTCATCAAAGTGTTAATTCTTATTATGCATAAAAATATTGTTTACATCAGTTTGAAGAAGGTTGAAAAAAGGGTTTGCTGTTCATCATGCACCAGGGTTGAACAGACTGACACTATACAACATGAGCCAGTAGAGTTCATGGAAAACTTGTTTTTGGATGGCGTCTAATGAGCTTGAATGCATCAGCATTTTCTACATCAAACAAATACATAATGGAACAGAGCCGCACAACATTCGCAGAGGGAGGAGGTTGGGTCATGGAGTGCAAGAAAAGAGAAAAAAAACCTCTCAGTTCACTTGCTTTGTTTTGCTGCTTCCAATCAGATGTTGTTACTAGGTTACAGGAATGACATACTGACAGCTAGGTCGTCATCCAATGGTCCAACAGTCATTCACTGTAGAGGGCTTATGGACGGTCCAGTGAGCCTGTGAACCTCTTGGCTAGTGGCATATGAGACGCAAGGAAATCAGTGATGAGACGGAGATGAAGTCATCAAGTGTCTAAATGAAAAATCTCATCACATGCTCCCAGCTGTGGACCAGGACAAGGGGGAGAGAATACCTGATTATGGACGGATGACAGGGGTGGACTTATAGAGGGAGAGACATTAAAAGGAAAGGGAGGAAATAATGAATAGGAGAGAGAGAAATGGAGGTGGAAGGGATGGAATGAAGTCAGAGAAATATTAAGAGAGATGCAGAAGGTGAAAAATAAAGGAAGAGAGGGAGATGGTTGCTTTTTTTAATTGTAAATTTAAGAACAAAGACATTTTCTTGCACAGGAAGAGGCCAAGAAAAACCCTAAAAAGATATAAGCTTGTAATTGATCCAAAGGGAAATCACTGTTTGGATTCACGTACACACAGATCAATTAAAACTTTTGCACCATTATGTGTTTGTGTGTGTTTACACAGGCGTGTGAGCCTTCATGTGTGAGGGCGTGTTTAGTGGACAGCGGAAAAGCCAAATAACAGGAAATGGAAAGGAAATGATTGAAAAACGTCCTGATAATACAATTTGTAGGTTTCACCAGGAGAGATTTTGATTTCCTTCTGGTTAAGCTGGAGAGGAGAGAATCTTTTCTCCCTCTATCCGCATAACAATGAGTGTTGTTGCTTCTCGCGGGGGTATCACAAAAGAGATTCAAATTCAAGTTTTCCTGTCATGATTTACATACGTGACAGAGAGAGAGAGAGAGAGAGAGAGTGGAGAGGGAGTAAATGAGAAGTAGAGAGAACCAAGGGGAACTATCAAGGGTGTGTTATTGTTACTATTCACCACAGATTTACTGTATATCTGCCACTCACATTCAGACAGTATATGTGTGTGTGTGTGTGTGTGTGAGAGAGAGAGAGAGAGAATAGATTAGAAAACTGAAATCCAGCTGTGACTCCAGGTGTGTTTATATGTGTTCCACGCCAGATGAAGGAGCTTGAGACTCACAATGGCAGCAGACATGATTCCGAAGTAAAGCAAAAGTATGCTGCCCAAAAACAATGCCGGCATTGTTGAGAAGTTGTATGCAAGAGTGTTTTGTGTGTAAAATGTTGAGAAGTTGGGATATAGTTAGTGCTACTACACATGTGTTAGCCTGTATCATCTAACTATAAAGGAAGGAATATCTGACTATATGTACGCATGTGTCCTTCCCATATCTCGTTCAATAAGGACAAGCTTCACATTAAATATTAATAAACTTTAAACAGGGTGCATATTTTTATCTCAAGTTACAGTTACAACATGTTTACATGCGTTAATGCTCATAATCCGCCTTGTTTTTCTCATCCTGGCTGTCCTGCAGCACCTCTTCTCACCCTCTCTCTGAAACGCTCCGTTGTAGCGTTTGCTCCTCCCTCCAGAAAGCAAAGTCTGCCCTGATTGGTCAGCTAGCCCGCTCTGTTGTGATTGGTCAACGTTTCACATTTCAAAAAACCCGGAGAGTTTTACGTCACTTCCGTTACATTGTGACCTCTTAAAGTTACGGAAGTGAAGGAGAGAATTCAATGGAGCCATTTCAGGCAGCTCAGGAGCAGTGATTCTGAGGGGGAGGGTAACTCCTTTTAGGCGTGGACTTCAGGTTTTACACTCTACGGACCTTTTACATGTACAAAAAAAATATATAACACACCTAAGAAGAGGGAAAAAGTGGAAAAGCATAATAGGGCCACCCTAAATAAACAAGCTCCCTGGGCAGCAGCAGGGGGCAGAGCTTCAGGGCCACTGAAATGTTTTTTTCCTTGAGTTAACTATATTTCATCGTTCAAGATTGATACACTAAGTTCATGTATTCGAATCAGGGGGTCAGGGATGGTTTGCTCAGACGAGATTTTATTTGACTGATTGAGAAAATAAGTGATATAAAGCTCAGTGGCTTTTGCTCTGCTGTGTGAGGCAAAATCTCTCACACCATATGGTAAAATTGCAACCTGACCAAAACAGCTCTGAGCAAAGCCCTGTCCATGTCAATGCTTTCACCTCCTCGCTTTCTGTTCGGATGCAGTCATACTGCCTCGTTTTGCATCTGAAAGAGATACAAATAAACAGAGGCCGGTGTGGAGGGAAAGCAAGAAAGACAGAATCACTTAACAGAATTTAAAACCACAACTTGAACTCATCAGTTGTATGAAAAGCAGACAGTTATAAATTATACATTTCTGGGTAAAAAAAGGAATAGGGAAGACATGAGAGTGCTGCATCAGTCGCGTCTACTGTCTGCCCTCACTGGATAGTTTCTGCTCTGCGTCACCCACACTTACAGTAGATAATGCAGATAATGCAGACAATATGGTCATAAAAGTCCCCCCCCCCCCCTTCTCTTAGGGGGCACGATGGCGCAGAAGAAAGAGCAGGTCGTCCATTAATCGCAGGATTGCCGTTTGGATCCCCAGCTCATGTGGTAAGTGTCCCTGGAGACAGACACTGAACCCCAAGTTGCTTCTGATTAGCAGGTCAGCTACACCGCCATTGGTGTGTGTGTGTGTGTGTGTGTTTGTGTGTGTGAGAGAGAGAAAGGGAACGAATTGTCCGTTAAGTTAGAAAAATTCAATTTAAAATGCAGTCCATTTGCTCCATCTGAATGTCTCTGCCCCATCGTGTCCCTCTTGCCTCCTTCTCTTGTGTCTATAATGGGTAGCATGGTGGGTATGAATAGGCTGCCCGGCGCTAAAAGGATTTCTGGTGAGGATGTCTTAACTGTCAAGGTTCCTTCAAAAAAAACCTATACTAACTGCCAAGCCTGACACAGACAACAGGGGTTTAAAATGCCTTATTTTGAGAGTTGAACTTTTTACTTTAGCTTCCGTCTTTCCAGTCTTTGTGGATCCGGTTCAGCTCCTTCTGGGGCTATCTGAAAACCTGCTAAATTTGGTGTTCGCTATAAAAATTGAGAAAACATTTTTGGAGCAGTGATTTTCTAATCACCGGTAATGTCAAAGCAGACTCATTAAATATCTTATTTTCATATCCACAAGCACCCAGAGAGGGGGAGGCATTAGTTATTTTTAAATTGTGGCTTTTTCATTTCGGAACATGAAATCATTCAGTTCAATAGAGTGTAGGAGCCCTCACAGGCCTAATCATCTCCCCAGATGCCATTACTTTTACATTCACGCACGCAAGCTTTCTAAACAGACCTGCCTCTTGAGAAAGTTTGAACGCTCCTCTTCTACTTCAGTGGCTGCTGAGCTGCTGGCATTGATCAGCAAAACACTTGCAAAGCCCCCTGCTCATAAATAACGCTAATTTTGCGCAAAGAGTCAGTGAAATATTACTGATTGCACCTTTAACATCAACTACCAGCGATCATTAGCATGCTCGCGGTGTGAATCCCATTAGTACACTATGGCATCGCTTAGCATTTTTACATCAGCTAAAGTGAGACAGTGTGTAGCACATCAAGAACAAGTTAGGCTGGAGAAAGGATGAGAGGATGATAGTTGAGATGAAGGATAGGTGTGTGTCCTGTCTACTTACATGAACTTAGTCGTTTTTAGATACGTGGTAGCAGTTTGTAAAGCAGGTGTGTGTGTGTGCATGTGTTTGTACAGAGGAGTGCTTTTGTAGGGGTGTGTATGCACATAAACCGCTCAAGGAGAGTCATTTATCAGACAGCATCTTGTTGCAGTGTGTTTTGTTTTTTTTAATCTCCCCGAGATTCTGTTATCGTTAGAATTATGATAGCCCACCGCAGGACAAATATCTGATTAACGGTTTGTGTGCGTGCGAGGCCTGTGTGTGTGCGTGTGTGCGTGTTTGCGTCGCTATAAATCATATCTGATTATGATGATCAGGCAGCCAGGAGAGATGAGCGATGAGAGGGGGGAGGGAGGGAGGCAGGAACGAAGCGGGAGACAGACACACACACACACACACACACACACACACACACACACACACACACACACACACACACACACACACACACACACACACACACACATTTGGATAGAGAGCTGGGTGGAGGGAAAGCAGAGAGAGTGGTGGAGGTACGGCAATACAGAGGTCATAATTCATACCAACAAACCTCCAGCACTCAACTGAAAAATGATGACGCTTCACTAACATTAAGTTACGAATCACTCATACACGTGGAGTGTGTGTGTGTGTGCGTTTGCATGCATTTGCTTTGACAGACTTCACATGCATTAGACTACTAATAAGTCACTCTGTGTGTGTGTGTGTGTGTGTGTGTGTGTGTGTGTGTGTGTGTGTGTGTGTGTGTGTGTGTGTGTGTGTGTGTGTGTGTGTGTGTGTGTGTGTGTGTGTGTGTGTGTGTGTGTGTTGGCTTAAGACAGAGAGTGAGGCATTCGTTTCATTGACTTCTGAATGTTTTCAAATCTGTGCATTCATTTATCATGTCTATGTTAAGCAGGTCCATTGTTTTGTGTCTGCATATGTAGTTGTGCATATATGTGTGTTGTTTCCTGCCTTCAAATAGAAAATACATTATAGTCAACATACAGTAAACTGAGTATGCAGTTCAATGCACAATATGAACAGTGTATTTGTATTCAGCTGCACATTTTTGATAAATGAGTAAAGAATACTAAATGTTTTTTATCAAGGTAAAGGTCTAAATTTCTCTTTTACAGGAACAGAAGCAAACACTTTAAAAAGAAAATGTTCAGATAATTATTCAGAGTTAACAAGGTTGTGTTTATTCCAAACTTCAAACCAGTTTGCATCATAATGTGCAAGTCGAAGCACAGCTCAATCTATGTAGCTGTCCTTAAAACCTGGATGAAACGAGCTTCAATTTGGCTAAAAAAGTTTCAAAAGTCATCCTTCTACTATGAGTTAAATTGTACATTCAGATTCACAGAAATGTGAAATGACATTTGACATTAAATCTGCAGCCATATCTGCAGCCATATGTTCATTTGCTCCACAAATAACCCCAAGCTCAACTGTTGCTGTCCTTATCTAGAGTTTAACACTGGCTCCTTAATTCATAACTTGAACAAAACATCTGCGTCTTAGGTGTTCAGCTTTGACCCTAAATACTAGAAAAAACCTGTCACGTAGAATCTCTACTCACTGGCTTTTTTTCTGCTCTCTCAACAGTGAAATAAAAAGTCAAGACCAGCTCCGTGATATCACCCAGAAGCTGCATGTTAACAATATTGTCTTCTATAAAGGACAGCCTCTCTTACTACACCACGTCCAGGTCAAAACATATATTTATCACATGCTCACTTCATATGGGAGTCTGACTGTGTGACTGTCTTAACAAAATTGATAATAGATTATCAGTCAATGTTGTAATGCGTAGCCACCTGTTCAAATCAAACAGGGGTCAGCAATTCACCTCTGCTACTGGGTCCATACAATCAATCATCAGCTTTGAAAAAAGCCAACTGTTAAGTAACAGAAAGGCATGGATACTCAAAATTCACCCAAAGTCCTGAAACTCTGAGAGCCGGTCATAATAACACTACTATCTTGTAATCTTCACGTGTGGCGCCGGCCTTTAGTTTATGTTAGACATCTGTGTGTTTACCGTGCCTCTAACCAGTGGCTGTACGCTTTGATAGTTTGTTTATTGGATTAGATCCAAAATGGCAGAAACGAGAAAATTATACACACCCTTTTCTCATCCTTCCCGCGGCCAGGAGACCATCCAACAGTGAAAAGAGTGGTCAGAGCTTGGCAGGCCCAGGAGACGGATGCCCAGGAGACGGACGCCCAAGAGACGGACGCCCAGGAGATGGACGCCAAGTCAGCAGCCGCAGCAACTGAAATTCAGGTGGGAGTCACATGTGGGCTGAAAGGCAGCAGCAGTAAGTTTGTTGATCAGGCGGGGAGTCGGGGCAGTCTCTGGGATAAGACTCCAGGAGCTGGGCTTTGCACTATTTGAATTCACAGCTAACAACGGACTGCAAACTGTCTCTGAGGACGAGGTAAGGCTGCAAGGTTGTTTTCTCGTTTCTTCCACTTTGGGTTTATGATAATGAACAAACTATCAACACATACACAGACCATGGATGTACTATCGACAAGCTCTCAGGGCAGCTGTACTTCCTCCTTCCCTTGAGTGAGTGCAGCTACAGGGACTCACTATCGCCCCTAGAGGATCAAGTGGTATAACGAGACAGGCCGGGCCAGACCTTGCTGGTGGCAATAGATACCTCTGCAGCACAATACATTACCATATCTGGCATAACATCAAAACTGTAACTTCTTCAAAAAAAATTAATATTTTAAACTGAAATTCTGGACAGATCTAACACATTGTACCTTTAAGGTTTAAAATTGACTCATTACCATATTCATCCTTTTTAGAATGTCCCAGAGTGCAAAATTAAACATTATGCGTAACGACTTTTGCTTTTGGGTCTGTGTGTCTGTGTGTTTTTCTGGTCAAAAGGAAAGTGATGTCCTTGAGCAACACACTGAAGGCCTACAGCTCCAGGGGAGCAGTGTGTAGTCGACCCTGCCGTTTGACCTTCCTGTTGAGGAGACAAGATGAATTTGGCCTTCGGGGAACAGTAGAGAAAATAAAAAAGGAAAGCGAGCAAGGCCGTCTGTGTTCAAAAACCCAAAGTAGCTATAAAACATGAAGAGAGGTGTGACCATTAACACATGTTTAAACTGGCATCCTTCAGACTGGGCCTGTGTGCAGCATTTATTGTTAGCAGATACTCATCTCCCTGCAGAGAGTGTGAGTATGTGTAGCGTGTGTGTGTGTGTGTGTGTGTGTGTGTGTGTGTGTGTGTGTGTGTGTGTGTGTGTGTGTGTGTGTGTGTGTGTGTGTGTGTGTGTGTGTGTGTGTGTGTGTGATGACATCTCTGATCAGTAACCTGTATGTTGATTGCAGACTTATAGTCTGTGAGGAAGACATTCAGAGTGTGTATGTGTGTTGATTGCAAGGTGTGTGTTGTGTGTGTGTGTGTGTGTGTGTGTGTGTGTGTGTGTGTGTGTCTGCTGATTGCAGAGTAATGCAGATCAGATGAAGCAAGAAATCGCCTTTTTGGCTCCATCAATCATCGGTCTCTCTCCTCTCTCCCCCGTCTCTCTCAATTTCCTTCCTCTCTGGCTCACTCATTCTCTTTGAGTTTTACTGTCTCCGTCTTTCTTTCTCTCTCTTTCTCTCCTCCAGTCTCCCATCTCCGCCCTTTATCTTTCTCAAACACGCTTTGTGTCCTCTTTTGAATTTGCCACTGAACCGTTGAATTTCACACTAAACACGGATACGCCTGACAGTTACAGGTGACATTTTCCACTTTTATATTTTCCCAGGGAGCTAAATATCAAGGGTATACCAACACAGGCCTTCAATTTATATTCAGAGTTAGAACAAAGACAGATTGGATTCATTAAGATGACATTTGATGCATTTCCATATTCAGTTTTGTCCAAATGCAGCTACCTGAAACAGTGAGATGTATAACTGCACTTTAAACTCACCTATTTAAATCTGCTCTCAACCTGTGATGCTAGTTATGTATGATTTTCTTGTTGTTGTTCTGTTTATTACTGTTATGTCCTCTCTCTGCCTTGTTTCCATTGTTATTGCTTTTATTGTTTCTGTATTTACCATGTAGAGTGCCTTTGAGTACCTTTTTAATTAACTATACAAATATAAAGTATTTTTATTATTATAAAAATTCAGTAACCAGCTGTTTTGTACAGGAAGGTCTTTTTTGCCACTGCATTAAAAGTGTTCATTTTATTTGGTGTCATTAAAAATTTTGGGAAAAAGTAATACATTTGTAGACCCAGTTTCAATGTTAATTTGCTCATTGGGCGCCTGCAACTAAAAGAGGGATTACTGAACAGTGTGAAACTTCACCACCTCCTTACTGTTACAATGGTAACAAAGTTTCACAGGCGCTAAGAAGGAAATAGTGCTGAGGCAACATCCATGTCATCTCAAACATCTGTACAAGGAAGTTATTAAACCACTTTTGAAACTTAAAAAAAGGTTTCCATTGGGCTGATTCTGACACTTGCAAATAGTGATTTAAGAAAATAATCTGTGATGGTGTCTGCCTCAAAGCCAGGTAGCATCAAACCCTCTCACTGAAGCAGCACTGCTCTACATTTGGCCTCCAAATGGATGAGGTCGTGGGAAAGAATAAACTATAACCATTGAGCTCATCCAAAAGAAGAAGGTTTTACTGTACCCGGATCTGTCAGCCGGATTCATTAGGAATTAGGAAATATTATTTTATTCGGTGTCGGCTAACATAGAGATTCATCTGGAAGTCTGTACAGGTCGCTTTCTGGATTGTCTTGTCAGTATTCAGAACGAGTCAGTAAAAGGATTCCTTTGTATTCATCCAGAGTTATTTAAATAGAATAAGTAATTTGCTGGGGTCTGAATCGATAGAGAGAGAGAGAGAGAGAGAGAGAGAGAGAGAGAGAGAGAGAGAGAGAGAGAGAGAGAGAGAGAGAGGGTCAAACAGAGAATCAGTGAGAAACTGAGGAAGAAATGTGTGTGTGAGGATAGATAAAGAAGCCGAGGTATCAAACACAATTACACACACACACACACACACACACACACACACACACACACACACACACACACACACACACACACACACACACACACACACACACACACCTGATGATATTCATGCACACAAACTAACACTTCCATCTGGAAAACACGTTCAGGTGCCACATGAAGAGGAGGTAAGTGTTCTCCTCAACAGATTGTATAATCCCATTATCTTGGTCTGATGGGATTACATGATTTGATTTAAATAACTTGTTGATTTTAAGTACATTCTGCCTCTTGTGTTGGTGTAACTGTTCTCTTGCTGATTGCTAATTCTACGGTATGCCATTTAAAAAAAAAAAAAAAAAATACTGATGTTGCATCAGCTCCGATGGAGGCTTCATGTCAAAACGCTTAAGCAGATTTGTCAGTTTGCTGTTGTAAATGAATTGACCATAAAATGATCAAGAGATGAGGTCTTATTGAAGTGGAGCCATTAATTCCAAAAATGTCTTTTGGTGAAACCAATAAACTTAATGGTCATATGTTTAACACAGATTGTAAACCAAAGTGGACAAAAACAACAAAGGGTTGCAAAGAACAAAAGTTTGTCAAGTGTCACATCAACAGAGACAAGCCCAACAAAGACGTATCATGGTGGCAAAAAGCCACCGTAAAAACATACAACAAAATATAGGCCTTTAAAGTATCTCTGGGTTAAAATAAAATTCAAAAGAAAAAAAATTGAAGGGGGGAAAATATAGTTCAACTCAATCCATGGGTTAGTTCATTCAGAGAACTAGAGAGTTCAGTTCCTACCACACCACTTGTGGAACAGAGGGGGGGGTATAGTCCTGTAGATCCAGAGGGTAGCTCGCCATCAACAGTTTGAAGGTGGTCAAGATGATCAAGAACCACCTAACAAGGTACAAACAAAAACCTGACTGCTGGCTGCAGAGGATTTTAAGAGAAGTTTTTGAGAACGCCACACATATTTCAGTTTGGTTCACCATGCGGTCCGGCAAAATGGAACAAGAAGAAAACAGGAAGTAACCTCACCAAACCTGGATTTCGATAAAATGGGAGCAGTCCAGGATTGGCTAGATCATTTATTAGTGAACCTGGGTTACTCTCACATATACATCTACAGATCTACACACACACAAACAGATAACACACACTCTCTCTTTCTGTCTCTCTAAAACACCCTCACACACACTCTATAACTCTCTCCCCCTCACTCACACACACACACATACACACAAAGACAGATGGACACTCTCTCTCTCTCTCTCCTTCTCTCTCTCTCTCATTCTCTCTATCTCTCTTATACACTCTCTCTCTCTCTCTCTTATACACACACTCTATCTCTCTCCCTCTCTGACACACACACACACTCTTACTCTAATACACACACTCTCGCTTTCTCTCTCTAACACACACACACACACACACACACACACACCCTCTCTCTCTGACATACACTCTCTCTCTCTCTCTCTCTCTCTGACATACTCTCTCTCTCTCTCTCTCTCTCTCTCTCTACACATAGTAGAGATAAGCAGGGTGTAATTGAAGAGCAGGAGGAATAATTAGAAACATGAATGTTTGGTATTTGCGATGATGATACATGAGTCCTTCTGCCTGCTGGTCCTCCCAGAAAGTTCTCAGAGGTCATTCCGGAACATTTCTAGAACATTCCTTTGCTTTACTGATGGGAATCCCAGATCTGCCAGTGTAGCT
This sequence comes from Anoplopoma fimbria, assembly GCF_027596085.1. Classification (NCBI taxonomy): domain Eukaryota; kingdom Metazoa; phylum Chordata; class Actinopteri; order Perciformes; family Anoplopomatidae; genus Anoplopoma; species Anoplopoma fimbria. The sequence goes on from NC_072458.1 coordinate 7,214,224, forward strand.
GTCAATTATATCCAGATTTTCTAACTTTACTGGGGCCTCAATGCCACATCAATACTGCAATGCCATCCCTTCATCTATCTCTGTCCCGTTTCCCCTGTCCCTCCTCCCGTCTTTCCACACTGGCACAATAGCAAGAACAATGCCAGGGTGCCACCACATCAAACACCGACAACAGAGACAGAGAGAGTTGGAGGGACAGACAGACAGAGAGAGAGAGAGAGAGAGAGAGAGAGAGAGGGACAGATGAAGAGAGAGAGAGAATTACAGTGTGGGTCGAAATGTGATTGTGCATCAAAGCAAAACTGAGGGGAAAAACTTCCTCTTAAACTGATTATATATCCATGAGAAGAAAAACCACAATGTCTCTCTCTCTCTCTCTCCCTCGATGTGTTGCTCTCTCTCTCTCTCTCTGTCTTTGTCTGTCACATGGTGCCAACTGTCTACACGCTACCAGTGTCTACTTTTACACATTGCTATCAAAGCCATTTCTGCGGGATCGAATCCAGCTTTCCGTTCGCTTTTTCACTTGTATTTTTTTCTTTGTTGGGCAGCACTTTTCAGTTACCCTGCACATACTGACAACACACGGTAAACCAGTGACAAGCCTCAGACTATGCACTTCAAGTATGGCGATTAGCAGTTTTAAAGGGTTACTTCACCCTAAACCAGACTTGACATGTTTTCCTCTTGATCTCTGACAACTTTTTCCATATTTGTGGGCATCACCAGTGTCAGTTTTGGGGGATTAGGGACATATTTTCCTCATTAGAGCTGTTGGCACATCCGTGATTTATAGCTCCGTTTCATGGAAAAGCCTTTTTTTGTTTCATCCACAAAGTTTTTTATTTCCAATAGAGCAGCTCTCACTCTTGGTGATGTTCACGGATAATGTTTGGGCTAATGTTGAGGAACAAGACACGGTGACTGACTATGCAACAATGATCACATTTTGATGATTGATGAAGTTTTGTATTCTATTTTATGAAGTATTTTGTTACAGCTTTTGTAAGGTACAAAAATAGTTTAATGCAAGAAGAAAACGAGAGCTCAATGACCAATTTATCACAAAACTGTAATATGATATACAGCATCACATATAATGTGTCCAAAGACTTTGACAAAACTGCTGAAAGACTGCTTAAAAACTTATTTAATCATATCAGGAAGTTAGTAACCAATATCTTCAATTATTGTTCTGACTTCTTTATGATATCATAATTGTTTAATTAAAACAAACTTTACACATGATTTACTTTAGAAGTACTACTCATGTTGTGAAAAGTTATATTCTGCCTTCTGTGGCTCTGTAGACGTTTTGTAACTCTCAGATAAACCTAGTGATGTCCTCACGGTTATCTTTAAAAGGGTCTGACATAAAGATGGCACAGGGTGCATTATGGGAAATGTAGGATCCATTGATTTGGGGGCACAACCCAGACTACAGGGACTATGAATAAGGATACCACTGCCTCTGCTGCACTCATTTTGATGAGCAGCTAAAAGAGTTGGAAAAATAAAACATTAAACTGGCCAACATTTTGTGTATGTAATGAAGATGTGTTGAAATGAGGGTTACAGTTTGATGACGTCAATAAGCTAAGGCGTACATGGAAGAAGTCAAAGTGTCATTCAAGGGTTTTAGTTGGAACAAGACTGACTCATCATTGTAAGAGAAAGTGGACTGAATAAAATATATGTTTGTGGTGTGAGAAATGTGGAAATAGACCCTTTTTCTGTTTTGCACCTGGAGTCAATGGGGCAGTTTGATGGCACTCCTTTCACCTTGAGGCTCATGGCTCAAAACGTGTTAAGTAGTTATAATGTTTGTAAGAGGACAAAGTTTCCTCTGTTTTTATGGGAAAAGGATATGTAGTAGTAGTAAGAGTGAAAATTGTGTAAGTAAGAGGAAGTTGCTGCAATCTTTGGAGTGGAACTGCTCTGCATGAAGAATAAAATCATCAATAATGTAGTTAAGTACAGAGTTATTTTAATGAAGACTATGTACAGTGTCTGTAAACACAATTAGATACATCAATCAGTCAAAGACATAACCTCAACCCACCATCACTGTAAGGTGATGATATCACAGTTGAAAACCCACTGCTCTCTGACACAAGCATACACACACACACACACACACACACACACACACACACACACACACACACACACACACACACACACACACACACACACACACACACACACACACCCTGAAGCAGCATCCTTGACTGTGAGCACTGCCGTAAATATACTTAAGTGTTTGTTGATCAAAAAAATTGTACAAGTACATTTCCAGATAAATCACTTTTTTTTTTTTTACAAACAACCAGCACAGCAACCAATCAGATCTCTCCATGGACGACGGGTTGATATGAGACCAACGTCCCACAGCACCAGCGGGTCCCTGTTGTCATCTGGAGTCAGTGATAAGAATTAGATCAGGTGTTGCTCAGTTTTTCGACTCAGCTGCAGCTGTGATTATCAGCAAATCTCCTACCCTCCCTTCAAAAGCTACTAAATACATCACACAGTGCTTTATTACTGTTGCCTTTGATTCTTTTAAATACTTGTCTCAGTTGTTTCTTTAAGCCCTCTACTGATCTGATTCGCTGATCTAATCTGGTTGGATAAAACACACATTTGATGACATGATATGTTAATAGATTTACTCAAAGACTCACACACAAACACACAGAGGCATATATGTGCAGTGTTAAATGGCTAAACTGTAACCTATTTTGGCGATTATAAATGATTAAGGCACAAAACGTTGAACAAAGTGAGTTTAGCCAAATTCAACCCCTCCACTAAATAACTTCAAGGAAGTTCTGGCAAACCGTGAGACGACTCAGAAAGGGGAAACAGGGCTTTTCTCAGGCTGTGCTCAGCAGGGGGGGAGAACTGCAGACCCGGACTGGGGATATTGTCGAGCGGTGGAAAGAACACTTTGAGGAACTCCTGAACCCGACCAACACGTCCTCTGTGGAAGAGGCAGAGTCTGAAGACTCAGGGGAAGACTCGTCCATATGCCTGGCGGAGGTCGTTGAGGTAGTTAAAAAGCTCCAGGAGTGGATGAGATTCGACCGGAGATGCTAAAGGCTTTGGACATTGTTGGGCTGTCTTGAAATAACAATAACATTCAGACAACAGCACAGACTAGAAAAAAAGGGAAGAGGGGATTGATTTATGGGACAAAAGAGAATAACATGCAAAAATACATATAACCTACAACAACAAGTGGGTTTAGTCTGTGACATGTGGACAAGCTTGAAAAAATTGATTTCCTCCATGAAAACAAAAAATCTTACATATTTGCACGTTCACAAGCCAGAGACACACAAACTTGTGTCTGTTTTACAGACACACACACACACACACACACACACACAAACACATATTTTGTCTATAAACCGCGCTCATCCATCATCTTAGCTAATGTCACATGGGTAAACTGTCTATGACGACACCCAGTGTTAATCTATCATTCCTCCCAGTGTGTGTGTGTCTAGTCTTCTCTATTCCCTCCTCATTTATTTTCCATACACCTCTCTCCTAGCTGTGTCTTTCTATTCTTATTGCAACTTTGTTTTGAAGCAAGATACACTGAGTTTGATTGATGTGTGTGGGTGCATGTATTTGTTAAGTAATTAAATGAAAAAAACTTTTTACAAACCCTGTATTGTAATTGTATGTGTTACATGGTTGGTTTTAAGTAAGCAATTCAAACATCACAACAGTTTGATCACCAGGAAAATTGTCCGACTGTGCACAGCAAGATCGCGTTCACGAGCAAACAAATAAATCCTTCTAATGAATTAAAGGAAAGTCAAATACAATACATAGTTCTGCAAAACAAGCAGACAAAAGTGTCTGAAGGCTGAAGGCTGTTATTCTATCTAATTTTGTTTTTCTTCTGCCTTTGCACATTCCAGAGCAGTGACACCTTTATGACACAGAACTGTTTGTCAACTGAGTTGTACTTTTGAAAGAGTATTTCGTGCGAGCTCTCTTCATTACGTTCTTTTCTTTTATTTATCTTTTCAGTGTGTTAAAAAGAATCTCGTCTTTTACATCTTAATACGCGTCGTAATTAAATGCCACTGAAATGGAGAATTACATCGCCAGAGACAGATCTGTTTTGATCAAATCAAGGTTAAATGAAATATAATATTGCCTGCTAATATGCATCCATACAATTCCCTGTATATCCCTTCATTTGTCTTCTGTTGTTACAGGATGATTAAGACCTTGGCTGTCAACATTTTGACACTCTAACAGGATTCTTCATTTTCATAATAATGAGAATTTCCTTACAATGGAGATGCAGAGTTTTAGAGAGGAAATTACTGCCTCGGTTTTTGGTGTGAACAAAACATTTATCCAATCCTTTTTAAATGCTTTGCTCTGTGCGTCAGTTTTCCTTTTTTTCTATGACTTAATCATATTTGCTATCAACCTCTATAGTGTGGAGAGGCGGTGACACTGATATGCAGACTGGATTTGTGCATGTGTGTGTGTGTGTGGGAGAGAGGGAGAAAAAAGGATGGTGAAGATGATGATGAATAAAACTCGGGAGAGGAGGGAGAGAATTACTTCTGAGCATGAGGGAGCGAAATCCAGACGAAGAGAGAGGCTGTGAAAAAGAGACACTGAAGTGGGGAGAGAAGGAGTGATAACGCAGATAGAGACGAGAGAGAGAGTGGGACATTTTTTTAATAAAAAGGGATAGAAAGGGAGGCAAAAACCGGGAGGGATGGGGTGAGGGAAACAAGAGACAAGAGAGAGATAGAAAAGTACTCCGTTCTGAGGTGGGAGCACGTTCCACGATTCCCATGTTGTTTTGTAAAGTGAGAGAGAAGGATGGAAAGAGAGACGGATTGGCTGTAATCGCATCTTCTGCAGTGTGTGCACGGTTCATGAATCCCATGTTGCTTTTTGGCTCTGGGCAACAAATTAGGGGTAAAACTAGCAGCAGAGATGAGGAACGAAGAAATGAATATAATATTCAGAGCAGTTCCCCCGTGGAAACCGTTTTCTGATTCACGTATGCAAGTAGAGGGGAGGACGGTGAGTGAGTGAGTGAGTGAGTGAGACAGTGTAGAGGAGTGAGGCATGGATAGATGGGGAGAGAGAGAGAGAGAGAGGAGGAAGAAGAGGAGGAGGATAGGAGGAAAGGGAAGTTGGAAATAGGGCAGATTTTCAGGGATGAGGAGATAGAGGTAGAGAAAAAACAGAAGGGCGAAGGACAAAGACAATCAATATGAGCAGTGAAGTTTGTTCGGAGCAGAACAAACACAGCACTGCATATTACATTTCACCTGCAGCAAAGTCTGGCCCATTTCTTGCGAAAACATTACACAGATGAGTGTGGCAACATAATGACTGATTACCTGGTGAGTCCACTGGAATGTTTGAACTCTCTGTAATAACCAGCTTGCTGACGTCCAGGTCACGATCCCCCACTAAGGCCTGACTTCGTCGAAATGTTTGCCAGGGGGAAACAAAATGGCTGCCTCAAAAAATGGATCCATATGGAGTTGTGACCAGGTCACGATCCCCCACTAAGGCCTGACTTCTCTCCTGTGTCCAAATAAAATGGTCGAAATGTTTGCCAGGGGGCAAACAAAATGGCTGCCTCAAAAAATGGATCCATATGGAGTTGTGACATCAAACCCAATATGGTCGGGGACAAGATTCCCAACTCGAGGGGTGCTTGTGGGGACACTGGCCTAGCATTAGATCATAAACAGTCCCAACGGTCTCTTCATGAGCATGAGGCAGGTCGGGTTGTGCTGGATTCTGTGCCATCGTAAAGTTAGCCACTTTTTGGATTCTATCACAAACTTCTACAATTAGTGTGCTCAGGTTCGTTTGATTAGTGAGTAAACGTTAGACGAATGAAGAAGGAATAACTTCTGAATTTTAGCTACAACAATAACAGTTTAGATAGCTTCAGTAGCTAACAGCTCTCCATTAATATAACACAAACACATGGAGGAATAAATGACTGTAGGAGTGAAGTTAAAGTTTTATCTTTTCCACAAGCTTCCATTCACGCCGTTCCCTGACCCATACAGATCAATTGTCTTTCATCCACACAAATTATTCAATAGTCCAACTGATCAGGGATCAGATAAACACAACAGCAGATCGATTCACCTTCTGTATGACCGCATCTGTTGATATCTGCTTTTTTTTTCACCGAGTACTTACTGATGTACTTTCAACGTCTGGCTTAAATGCATCAATTTGTCTTTCGAATGCTTGTTGGATGCATTCAATAGCTGTTTTTATATTCAATAGCTATCGGATCAGCCCAAGATGCATGAAGTGACCAACTGTAAATGTGGTTGCAGAAATACATATCAGACATTTTTAAGTTAGGCAAAATGATCTACTTCAGAGTTATTTAGTTCAAGATAACTTCCACCACTAATGCCTGCTAACTCGCATTCTGTAATGTATGATGATCCATTTTTAAAAACAGGATGCTGGATCCACACAGTGGTATAGAGCAAGTCAGGCTAAACTTTTAACTTGTTGATGGAACCATAGAAAAGAAGAATAAAAAGAAATTTAATTGAAATAAGAAGGAGTGCGTGGTCGCCACCAGCCTCGCCCCAAAGAAGTTAGTGATGAAGGGATCAAACTTGGAATAAACAAGCTCAATGATGAAGTTCAGATGTCACCCCACACACACACACACACACACACACACACACACACACACACACACACACACACACACACACACACACACACACACACACACACACAAACAATCTCTCAATGCTTTTTTTAAAATCCCTGTAAAAGATCACAGCTTTTGGGAGCGGATGATGCATTTCCCATTCAGCTTCTGGTGTTGCTCATCCAGAAATAAAGACAAATAAATAAAGAGATCTTGTGGCAAGATGAAATCTGAACCTCTACAACAACAAATTATTTTCAGTTGTGCATGTGTAAATAAACTCTCTCAACTCAGTGGAGGGTTGATACATCTGTATTTGTGAACCACAAACAAAACTGATTGGAACTCCTCTTGACTAGATATGACTGTTGTCGTCATGTTATTCAGGACACTCCATTATGTTTTCTGTCAACACAGAAGCCGGAGTACAACCTGGCCAACTTGCTTTTTGAGGCCAAATCTTGGCTGAGTTACTTCTGCTCTGACCTTTAATCCTGCGTGTCTAACCATGAGTGACATTGGCCATCACAAAACTGCTGGCTCATGAGAGGATCGGAGAACTGCTGAGTCATCACATTATGTGGACCATTTGCTGCTAACAATATTCTCTATAGCCCAATTATGACATTGCATTTTCGATTCGCCTTTCCCCCTTTCTGTTTCCTTCTCTCTCTTCTCGCTCCTGAGCATATTGATTGCTTTTCTGTTCGGTCCTCCTTACATCAGAATTAGAATATTAATATATGATGACAATAACGAGGATTTATGTCCAACATAGATGGTCACACAAGATATTTTTAGTTGATATATCGACACTTTTGGCCTCTGATTGACCTACAGGTGACAGACACACACAAAGACACATACACACATACATTCTAAAATACACACAGTTACGAATGCATAGGTATTATTTATAAATAATAACAACACTGATGAGAACTGTGAGAGTGAATGAATACTGTTAAGTTGAAGGTCGCAAAACACTCCAAAAACTTACTTTGTCAGGAACTGCTCTGTCTGGTGATGAATTTCTGTTCGATCATCACTATGAGTGATGCCCTTAAACATATTGATATGGGCGGGACTAGCTCATATTGAAATGAAGCCTTGATTTACACCCAGCCATCCACCATGACCTCCTCTGTACAACTTTTCTGCAGGTAATCCAGTTGGAAAAAAAAGTAGAGTAGTGAAGTAAATAACTGTTTTTGTACGAGATCGGGTTGCACAAGGACATTCTCTTACAGACACTACGAGGCTACAAGCTTTTATCCCATTCCCTTAAGAAAAGTCTGCCTGTAAATAAAGAACAGATGCCCACCAAATTTAGAGAAATACATTTCAAAGAATATTGGCTTTTATGTTGAAAGGCCCTCCAAATCTGATTCACATCTTATTTACTGCACTGCATTCACAATGAACACTGAGAACATTAAGGACCTACTTGTAAAACATTGGCATGTTCCCCAAAACCACCCATCCTTGAAAGAAACCTTTAAAGACCCACCTTTGGTCAGTTTTAAGGAAGAAACATAAGGGACAGAGTTGTTAGAGCATGCCAACATTTTGAAGTATCTAACAGTACGTTCACAACTAAACTTCTTCAAGGAATGTGTGGAGCCCCCATAGACTGCCAGTATACAAAAACCCTCCAGTCTTTTAACCACCCTGCCAATGGGAAGGATGTAACTGCAAAACAAAAAAAAATGTTTGTATGATACAGTGGCCATGCAGTAAAATATACTTAGGTCACCAAACATAGGAGCTCTATGAAGATTAATGATGTACTCAGTCCTGTTGAAAGACATTTCAAAGAAACACAACATCACATGTTGTGATAAGTTCAGCCAAGGAAGTGCTGATGTTAATTTTCTCAAAGAAAGAGAGAAGAATTTGTGATTTTTTTTTTAACTACCAAAAATATATTTTCAGGAGTCATGAATAAAGACTTCTTAATTAATAATTTAGTAGTGATGATTTATGAACAGGGAAATTCTCCATAGAGACCAAAACCCAGGCACTTCTGCGTTGGTACCGGTGGGTGCCGCTTCGTCAAAGGTGCCGATAAAACATTTGCAAAGGATACACCTTTGTATCGTGGGTTATGACTCCTCCAGCAAGCCTCCTTGATCCTCTCTCCTCAAGATGCATTTTAGGAATTAGGATATCCTTCATGGTGCAACCCTGAGATCGATTTCTGGGTCACAACCCGAAAGGAACGAGGAGACAAAGAGGCACAAAAAAGAGTCAGTAAAGTTGTGCTGCTACTCTGACTCCTGATTCCTCTGACAGCTCATATCGGATTTTCTCTATTAAATGAATGTTTGTCTGTCTGTGTGTGTCAGCGTAAAGCACTGATATTGGATCTGTCCTCTTTATCAGCAGACACAGAGGAGGTCTGGGTAAAAATGACTTTATTCATTCTGTACTATAACAACATTATCTTGTTATTGCTGTAATATAGTTACTGAGAGAAAGGGAGAACAAGAGTGGCTATAAAAGCTTTGTGGTTGCTGTTTAAAGATCAGACCATGTGCATGTGACACTCAAATTTGCATCCGGAATTTTTGTCACATGTCCTCTTGTCTCGTATCTTTCCGTCTGTCTTCTGTAAACAGTGATCATTAACGTCTTTCATGAAGGAAAATTTTAATCCCATTACATCTGTGTCTGGCACAAATCTGCTGGGTCTGTTGACTCAGTTTTGATTTCCCGTGACCACAAAGAGTCTTTAGTCTATCATGTCTAGACAAAAAGGACGTTTGTCCTGACCACTGTGTGGAGGGTTGGTAAATATGGCAACATCCCTCAGACCAGAACTGTTTCTGGGCTGAGACTGTTTCAATAAATGAGCAGAATGTCTCCTCAACAAATAATGACTCAACCTTGTGACCTAGAGGTTAACTCTTATGGTTACAATACAAGGCAACTGAAAAGCTCTGGTCCTAAATTAACAATACATCATTTGAATTGAGTGTTTCACTAATTGTGAAATGGTTAACAGTAAAATAAATCATGAATTTCTACCAAAATCCATCCATTCCATCCATTTTCCATAACCTGCTTATCCAGTTAAGGGTCGCAGGGGTGCTGGAGCCGATCTCAGCTGTCAATGGGCGAAGGCAGGGTACACCCTGGACAGGTCGCCAGTCTGTCGCAGGGCTGACATATAGAGACAAACAACCACTCACACTCACATCCACACCTACGGGCAATTTAGAGTCTTCAATGCACCTAAGCTGCATGTCTTTGGACTGTGGGAGGAAGCCGGAGAACCCGGAGAGAACCCACGCTGACACGGGGAGAACATGCAAACTCCACACAGAAGGTTGTCCAGCCCGGGAATTGAACCCAGGCCCCTCTTGCTGTGAGGCAACAGTGCTAACCACTACATCACCGTGTTTATATAGAGCAGATAATTGATTTTTATTTTTATCTTAATGTGTAACTTATAAAGTCAAATTCATCAAGCTTTCGTTCCTCTTTTGAGGCCGCCAGATTTTACCCGATTAGAATAGATAATAGAGATATGGGGGGGAAAGATGAATTGAAGACTTCCACAAGGCACCAATACAAATGAAAAAAAGCCATTTTGTCCCATTAGCAGAAGAAACCCAATATTCCAGCCTTTCCCCCTTTTGCTGGGGGTTAAGAGGTTCACAGAAAGGCATGATTGGAGAATAGAGACATGAGGAGGGAGAGGAGAGAAAAAATATCGTGAGGCTTTAAATCCGAAGAAGGCCTGGCGGTAAAAACGGCTACGTATTACCTCACTTGGACCTATTGTACGCTGTAGGTGGTTTATTGATTTGACACAAATCACAATCAAGTGAAATAAATATTAGCAGTTATGAAGTTACTGCTATCTTGTCTTGTGAATACACTTCATATTTTGTATTTTTTTTAATGCATATCTGTATTGACTATTGTTCTTAAATGGTTAATATATGCCCCAAGGACACCTTGGCATGTGGACTGTAGAGGCCAGGGTTCGAACCACCAACATTGTGGTTCAGGAAGAGCGCTCTACCCCATGAGCCACAGGCGCTCATAAACATTAAATCAAAAACACTTCATTATTTTCTGTTAAGAAACTGTTCAAAGGTCCAGGTAACTGCAACAACAACTTAAAAACATTAAAAAAAATCAATTGCTTGATTAATTTATTAAACAAATACTATCATTCAAAGGAAGAACTTTGATGGCTTCATAAACACTTTTTTTATACCACAGCATACCTTATAGTTGCTAATTCATGTATTTATATGTACAACTCTATTTCCATATTTAGTTATCAAAGAATGTTGAATTGACCAAAAAAGTGAAATATTTTCTTTCATGAATACAACTTTTTGTGTACATGAACACTGCATCAGAGAACATCAGTGAATTTATATTCATAATTAGTCTGAGTGCTTTTAGACCGCTAATGGATCCTCAATGGAAGTTTCTCTAAGTGCAGCACAGAGCAGACTCCTAATGTTTGTGTTTGTGATGTGTGTGTCTGGCCACACACATCACAACTGTAACTGGAGAGCAGAAAGTATTGAACCAAAGGGGAGTGGAGAAACAGAGGGAGAAAGGGAGATGCCCTAATTGTTCATCCTAAATGACTAGAACAACCTAATCACTTATCACTAATTACACTTGTGTCTGTCTGTCTGACTAGCTGGCTGGATGTGTTTTGGCTGCTGGGCTGAACGGCTAATTCACTATCTGGCCTATTGGCAAACTGTTTGGCTGCTTTTTCTCTGTCTGACTGTCCGCTTGGCTGGATGACTGATTGACTGGACGCACAATTGGATGACTGACTATCTGGCTTGCAGCCTAGTCTATTGACTGTGTGACTGACTTATTGACTGAATAAAATCACAGAGTGCAAAGGTGAATCTCAACTTGCACCATCCTGACTCCATATTTAGTAAAACCTGGCTCTCCAGTAAGCGGGAGTCAACCTCTGGGCAAAAAGTCTGGCTCTGACAGCTTAATGGATGCATGTGAACGGTGTAATGGGTGTAGCTCAGCAATAATAAGTAGAAATGCAATGGGAGAATGGAAATGGAAGATTTGATTACCTGCTGTGGCAGTGCGAGTGAGAGTGGCATAATGTGCATTATCAATAATGTCAGTGAGCCTAACAGCAATAACAATGAGGTAATGTAGGTTAAGAAGTAGGTTAAAAAATGTAATTACTGCAAATGGAAAGAACACTAATAGATATTAATTGCTGCAGACTGTTGATGTGGGCAACTGCTGGAGACAATGACCACACAACTATCAGTGTACAATCTAATCTAAAGTAGATTACAGTAAATCAGCCATGAAGTGAGTTTACAAAAAAGGTTAGTCTTTCACCACATTGACAAATAACCTCGACTGATAATTTACATTTGAATCACTGAGAGAAATCAGAGATGTGGGCAGCGATTAAGACGTCTGCAACCAGGCCACAAATTACCTGGAAATATAAGCCAAATAAGCCAGCGACTAAACAGAGTCAGTTTGTCAGATAATGTCAGTATAACCATTTATAATGTACACGTTTTATATAAGACTAAAATGTGCCATCAAGCTGTTAAGTTTGTAACTGATGAGTTGATCCAACTGCTATATAATATGTCATTTGTTTTGGCTTCCCTCGACTTAAGGTTGAATAAGGACTGTTTACTGTTCATGACCAAAATGATGATGATGATGATGATGATGATGATGATGATGAACTCACAGTCTTACGAAATAAAATTACAGTAGTGCATGCAGGTTCAGCAATACCCATACGCACAAGTATGCAGGTGCAGGTGAACATGCACACATGCATATGAAAAAATCGAATCAAGCAATAGCATGCAGACAGAAACATATTTGTGTACCCACACATGCACACGCACTGCCACACGCACAAACGCGCACACACACTGATGTTGAGGAACTCAGATTGATGCAGTGTTTGAAAGAGTCCAGATGTTGTGTGTGTTAGACGGTGCTCCCTGCAGAGACGCACACTCTCAGATATGCACGCGCTAACACACCCAGTAAACAAACATTATCATATATCTTTGTTCGGCTGACTGCAAATTAGTTCCTCAAGGACTTCATTTAGATGTTTTGCAAAATTATAGTTTTTTTTACACATCTTACAACAGCTTGCAATATTTTGTTGTTTGCATTGCGTTCAGGAAAAGCCTCAAATCCAATGAAACCTAACAGAACTGTTAAATTTCATAGGTCTTGCTAAGCAAACATTGCTGTTGTTTAGATTTCCTGAATGGTGAAGTTATAAAAACAAAAAACAGGAAACTCTGACCACACACATTCACAGACGTTATAAAAAAGCCCTTACGAGTTTACTGCAAAGAATATATACAAAACATGCGTTTGAACAATGCCTATTTTCCAAGTTGATTCATTTATTGATTCTGTGAATAAATTAATGACGTCTTATTGAAATGAATTAGATCTCTGCCCTTCTGGAGACAACGGGAAAATAGATTTGCTATCTGAAGCGCTCTGGTTTCCGTTTGTAGTTCGGGTAGTATTGACCAATCACGTTCAAGCAGGTTTTGGTTGAATGCAGGTTAACAGACCGTGAGGAGGTCGAAAGATGAGGAATGCATTGGCTAAAATGGAATCTGGGAACCAACCTGCTACCGTCTGATGGTGATAGTTTTCTATTGGTTTAAAATTAGCTTGTAAACTGGCTACTTGTGACACAATCCAGTCACAATTGTTGTCTCTCAACTCCAACTCCAGTCTCACATTTCAAGTTTGTAAACTGACTCGGCTGTAAACAACTAGCAGAACACGGTTAAGGAAGTTTTCGCCCCGGATATCATTGGCCAAACGGGAACCCCAGAAATTCAGCCCCTCTGTCATCAGACCAATAGCCGATGGGTTCAGAGATTGCAGAACTCCCGACGGTTGTTCTGTTGATTAAAATTGGAGTCTCAAATCACATGAGATATGAGAGATATTTGTCTTATTCAGTGGGCATTGAACGTGATTAGGTTTAATGTAGCATAAGGCATTCATAAATGTGATTTCCCCATTCGATTATGTAGTGCGTATAAAGGTGATACCTCTCACTGAAAACTTCACCTCTATCACCTCTCAACTATTAATATGAGGATAGCATCTCTTCCAGTAGAACATAATTACATACATATCAAGTGACAAACAAAGGATTTCATATTAGGATACTTGACCAGTTGGGCTACCTTGTACCAATAAAAACAGAGAAACTGAACCAGGCGGATCAGGTTTGTGTAAAAGGCCCTCCAGCTGTGTGGCTCTCTGAATATGCAGACTGCGTGTTGGACTCCTGCTGAGAAACTCTGTCTGTGAGCATTATGCTAAACTCGTTCAACCTAATATTCTACCCGTTTTTCTAATTTAGTGAGTTTTAAAGTACACACCTGCCAGTCAGGAATTATGGGGGTAGAGCACTTGGTTTCCAAGTTGGGACGAAGAGCATATTAACAACAAAGATGAGCCAGAGGTGTCTGAGTTGGATTCAATTTGATCTAATGAGAGCACAGGATCTTATTTAACCTATTGGTTTGTCGGGCTATTTGATCAGTGTTTTACTGATGCATGAGCGTTGTTTGTGTGTGTTTGTGTGTGTTTTTGTGCCGATATGTGTGTGTGTTTGTGTGTGTGTGTGTGTGTGTGTGTGTGTGTGTGTGTGTGTGTGTGTGTGTGTGTGTGTGTGTGTGTGTGTGTGTGTGCTGTTATCGCAACTCAGAATAATTACAGAAATTAACAAAAAAAACAACTAACACAATAAAGATTCACAGAAAAAAATCACAAAAAAATAAAATGAAAACAGGCCTGGACACATTAATAATAAAAAAGAAAAGAGTGAAATCAAAGAATCAAACAGAATAAATGAAGCCGGATATCTTGTTTTACATAGAAAAGGAGGAGGAGAAGAGATTAAAAGTAGAACTGGCATTTTAAATCAGCGCTGCCTCTTAGACATGCATCAGTGCAGAGTGTGTGTGTTTGCATTTTAGCAATGTGTGTGAATCACTCGGTGAATTACTGTAGCGGTGATGTCTGACTTACTCCTGTTTTAGTTAAAGCATGGTAGTTTTTTTGGTATCGGGAAGAGCTTGGCCAGGACTTTTAGTTAAAATTATTAATTTAAAAGCTTGATTGTTCTTTATGAGTGTTTTTCCAAAATGAAAAGTTGAGCGACAGAGATCAACAGCCTCGGAGAAGTGAGAATTTGTGGAAAGAAACTAGAAAAAAAGGGATGGAAAGAGCAACAGAGTGCAATACAGAGAAATGTGTTCTATTGTTTTGTCTTGTTTATGGAAAAATTTGAGGTCTTATTTAAGCCTGGTCATTGTTAACCTGCTCGCTGTAGAGCAATGAACACAGTCTGAAGCTGGAAATAAACTGAGCGGCACAATGTTGCCTTGACAATCACGAAGAGCTAAAGCACCTCAATCAAATCACCTCCTGATTAAAAGGTGTGAGGGGAGACGATGGAAAGAGACCAATTAGAGAAGTAAAGAAAAGTTAAGCAAGAAGAAAGACAAAAGAAGAACATTTAAAGATACAGAAAAAAATGTATTCCTTCTCTGACAATATAATCAGTTTATTCTCCATAATATTCTATAAAACTATAATATTTGTCATATCTGTCAGTGTGCACACAGCATATTGCTAATTTAAATCCAGTGACAAGCCCTGCACCGCCTACGCACACACAAACAAACACCTGTTGCTGATAAAAAATAATTTATCACAGTTGTTACTTTACTGTATTGAATCGGTGTGTGTGTGTGTGTTTTTAATTTGTTTAAATATATAGCTTTGAGCAACATAAACTGAAGAACTCTGGAGACAATTTACTGAACTTCAATAAAAAGATTAAATAGAGTACAAAACACACAATAGAAACAGATGGCCACAAATACAATTCTACAATGAGAGACAGTTTTCAAACTACAAATAATGACTGCGGATCTAGAATATTTTCAAAACCAGCATTAAAAATACCAATTGACAAATCATGAAAAGACATGGCAATAAGGGAAACAATGTGAATTTTTTGAGGATTGGAATAATTCAGCAAAAGACATGTAAATTTGTGCCATTAAAAGAAAATAATATTAGTAATAATTACAGAGCCAGGGGAGAGGGACAATATTCAGAGAAAAAAATATCTGAATTTCCTAGATTAAAGTTGTAAATTTTCTGGAAAAAGTAAAGTGGATACTCTTTTAGGATGAAATTGGCGAATTAATAAGAAAGAAAATCCAATATCATAATGTGTTTTAATACCTTAATATTGCAAAGATATGGTAGGGTTGACCATTGGTGTTTTCACAGCATATTTACTTACTGAGATTTTCGACAAATGATAATCAGTAATGTGGATCAAATGACTAAGTGTTTAAAGGCAAACAATAGAACAGCTGCAGATCTGCTCAGGTGAATCAATAAATCACATCACTTTACTCTAATGCAGCATTTAATACCAGAAAAAGACAACACTTATGCCATATAATGATATCCAAAATCATGTTTTTTCCATTATCATCCCCCACCATCACTCTCCCATAGCCGTCTCCTACAAAAAGGCCTTTCGTCTCAAGCCACTAATTTGTCACAAACAAACACACACACAGTCTGCCATCACAGTAGAAACTCCACGGAAAAGACTACTTAGCAAAGCGAGCGAGGGAAAAGACAGAGAGATTAAAGAATAACTTAAACTGTCGATCACAGCGGGCCAATAACATTTGACGTAACAACAGACGTGTGTGTGTGTGTGGCGGTCTGGAAGAAAACATCAGATGTCATGGCTACTAGTTGGCAAACTGCTTTAGAAGAATGAAAGTGAGTGAAGTCTGATCTTTGGGCTTGTTACACAGCCACAGTTTAATCCCTTTCCCTTTCTTTTGATGCCTAAATGGCTTTTGAAAAGGCCTGGGAGATGTTTAAATATCAAGGATTTAAGTGGGGTCGCAGCCAAGACATACGTTTCTTTTTAAATACAGGCATGGAGGCGGGGAGACACGGCTTCTGCTGTTTGTCTCAGTCCTCTCTGTGCTGCATGTGGTACATTTTTCTTTAACTTTTTTTAGCCTTCAGTCCTTTAAATCTGCTTTAACTGGTCGTGGTGATTGTGTGGACTGATCTCTGAATGTGTTGGCGTCAACAAAAGGAGTCCACTGTTGTTGAGGTCGTACTAAAAAACAAATGCACTCACCATCCTGCAAGGTGCATTGGATGAAACCTTCCACCTCGCTGCTGGTCAGTTCTGCAGAGCCGACCGTGGGTTGAGTATTTGTGCTGCTGATTAATGGTGGTTAATGGGGTCATGCTGCCTTCAAAACAGCCTCTGACACACAGGCTGTTAAATTTTAGCTAGATTATTTTACCCACTTTTCCTCAGAATATGACGTTTTTAATTATCCTATTTGTTGCCGTTGGGTGTCTGCTTTTTTATTTGAAGTTTCTCGTACGTGGATTTTTTTGCACTCAGATCTCTCTTAAAAAATAAAAGTTTCATCTCAATGAGTGTTCCTGAATGTACATACTTTGTTTACAATGGAAATTTGAATTTTCACAGTTTTAAAATTGTTGTATTTCCAAGACAAACTTCTCAATCGAAATAAGTCAAGAGTTGTAAAGCCCTGACCTTAATTAATTAACAGCAACGTTTTAAAATATTGACGTCTTCTCGAAAAATGAAACACAAAAAGGTTTAAACGTTGTATTTCTATGTCATTTCAATCTCAATAGAAGTGAGTTTTCTCTGTGTTTTCTCGATGCATAAAAATAATTGGACTACTGAAATTATATATGAGTTTACCTGTTTTTAAACCTTAAAGAGCTTCCTATAACGGTGAAACATGCAAACAGACACAAATCAATACACAATAGAGGGGTTAATGGATTAATTGTTTAATGAATAAAATGTCAAAAATAGTAAAAACAAAAAAACTGTTTCTCAGAAGTCGAGTTGACGTGTTCAAATAACTTGTTTAATCCAACTGAGAGTCCAATGATGATCAAGTATTTAATTTATAAAGAGATAAAACAGACAAAAGCAGCAGGTGGTCACTTTTGAGCAGTTTTTACTTAAAGAATTACAAAAAATGTAGCAGGTCATTTTTTCTGTTGATCGACTAATCAACTATTTCAGCTCCAATGCAAAGATAAAGACAAAGACATGGACTTCAACAGTAGGAAATAAAAAGGAAATGTCCATCCATGCTCCCTTCTTTCATCCATTCACCGTCCCTCGTTCAATGTATGACTGAGGAGAAATAGAGAGATTTTTTCCCTCGTTTCACAGTAAAAGCACTCCGAACAAAAAACTGACTGTACAGGTCATTAAGTTAAACCACGCACACACACACACACACACACACACACACACACACACACACACACACACACACACACACACACACACACACACACACACACACACACACACACACACACACACACACACACACACACACACACACACACACATTGGGCCAGACCAGTTACCGCTCGTTAGTTGAGGTAATGTTTATATAGCATTATGCCACACCACACACACTCACACACACACACACACACACACACACACAAAACGGTTATACATGGCTCCAACATGGGTACTCAACAGTAAGAGAGAGAGACAGAGGGAGAGAGGGAAAAGGGGGAGATGGAGTGAGACGCAGACAGAGAAAGAGAGGGAGAGAGAGAGACCGAGATGTAAAGTTATATTTGAGTCAGATGTAATAGCTGTAATTATATTGGCGATATGGAAGGCCTGCGTCTGGGTCTGCTGTGTGTGTGTGTGTGTGTGTGTGTGTGTGTGTGTGTGTGTGTGTGTGTGTGTGTGTGTGTGTGCGTGCGGCATGTGTGTGTGTGTGCATCTGCAATCGAACAAAGGGCCGCTTGTGTCAGGGGCCTGCTCACTGCAGCTCTTACCGTAATGATATTCCAACGCTTGCCGTGTGTGTGTGAGTGTGTATCTGTATGATGTTGAGTCTAGAAGGGAAATGACTACCATGCAGTGCCAGATTCCCCCCCCCCACACACACACACACACACACACACACACACACACTCACATAGGGGATTAGTTGTACCTGCATAACATAGTTTGATATTTATGTATGAGGGGAAAAGGGATAGGGGTGGTCATATACAGACTGATTAGGTGTGTGTGTGTGTGTGTGTGTGTGTGTGTGTGTGTGTGTGTGTGTGTGTGTGTGTGTGTGTGTGTGTGTGTGTGTGTGTGTGTGTGTGCAAAGTGAGACTCCCAGGCCTTTCAGTCTTATTCCACTTCGGTCATCTGTCTTTCTTTACGTCTACGTGTTTCATTTTTATCTTTGTCCCTCCGTCTCATTTTCTCATCTTCCTTCTTTTTTCCCTCCCTCCCTCCCTCCCTCCTGGTTCAGAGAGTTTAGTCTGTGTAACTTTTACTTCTAATTTAGAAACAAAAATAAAACGGTTCTGCACACGGAGAGAGTGTGTGTGTGTGTGTGTCTGTGACGTCATTAGGTGTGTGTGTGTGTGTGTGTGAAATCTAGATGGATTTTCCACAGTGCTCTCCTTGATGGGCGGGTCAGTGCAGTAGACAAGTTAGCATGCCAGCTCGCTTTCTTAAACACACACACACACACACACACACACACACACACACACACACACACACACACACACACACACACACACACACACACACACACACACACACACACACACACACACACACACACACACACACACACACACACACACACACACACACACACACACACACACCAGCACGCTGTTATTTTATTCCGAGACATTTGATTTGCTTCATTGTGTGTGAAATCCAGGGGAAATATTCTCTACCTGTTTCTCTGCTTATTGAACCCTCACTGCTGCTGTGTTGATGATCTCTGACCTCCTTGATGAACTCAAGAGAAACTAAAGAGAACTTAGTGTAACAATAATGTAATAACTCAATGATAATATATGCATAATATTATTATATATAAGTTTTACCTATTCATGAAAAATATGATAACTTTTCCTCTTTTCTATAGTGGTTCCATTTTGTATTAATTCATTAATTTATCTCACTTGTACTTCATCATGATTGTCACTTTCACTGCTCATATTTCCTGTTGTTTCAATACTGCGGCTATTTTTCACAGCGCCATTATGTGTGCCTTTTCATACCTTACTGAAAAATAATTGTCTAGTTATTTGATGTGTTCTAAAATTCTAAGTTATGTAAAGTATGTTTATGCAGCCTTCCATTTACAACTCACTTTCATCCAGAATGTCACTCCAAAAACCCAAGCGGTTTTGTTTTCTGCTGAAACAGCCAGAAAAGTTAACAGTCTCATCGCGAGCAGAAAATCCATAATCATTACCATAAATGCTGTAAATAAAGAGAAGAGAGCCTGATGTACTCTTAGATAGGATCAGACATAAAAGAGAGACATGGAGATATAAAAAGATTTACAGTGACACCTGAGAGACAAAGACAAAAACAAATAAGAAACCAAAAGTTAATCTGCAGAATGCGGAAAGAGAAAAAAGAGGAACAGAGAGCCTGCTGCGGTCGATCCATTTTCAGTCTTTTAATGCTCTCCTTTCCCGTAAAAAGATGTTGTCCTCTGTGCGGTTTACATATTGTCAATATTCTGTCTCCAGTTTAAATGGCTTCAATTCTCTTTCACTATACAAGACGTAACTCAGATCTCCAACAGGGCTTCCAGCAAAATACAAACAAACAAATGGATACAGTGTGGTACGACGTGAGCAGTTCCATTTGATTAGCTCAAAATATAAACAGCACCCCACTTCTCTTGCTGGAAATGGTTATTAAGGGTCAAAGGTCTTTCCAGAGTTTGAATCAGTACAAAACCCACTTCCTGCATCGAAATACCATAATAAAGCACAGATTTAAGATTATTAGGACTGGTAATGTTTTATATTTTTTTTCTTTGTATAAATAGTAATCTGGGGCTTTTAACATTATAACACCGTAATGCATACACTGTGGATGTATGCATAATGCAGGGGGATTTTGTTGTGAAAAAGGCTGAATACTCCCTTGAGGCCAAATAGTAGATATTCTCTTAGCAGGTTTTGGATCAAGCTCAGCTCTGCAGGTCCTGTCAGAGTGAAATAGATCAAAGTAACCAAACGTCATTTTTTATGAATTAATTCATGGCTCTTCAGTCCTGGTCCTCCAGGTCCAGGGCACAGTTGGGTTTCCATCAAACCACCTGGTTAACCGCATTCACCTGCTGTCCCACATGTGACTCATTTCTGGATTCATTGACTCGAATGAAAACCAGCAGGGCCCCGGGGTCCTGAGGAGCAACGATCAGAAACCACTGAACTACTTCCAAGGTCGGCGTCCAGTGGGCAGTGTCTAAAAACAAAATGTGCAGACTGGAATTTAAGTAGACTGTTTTATGATTTCTGCATTTCAACTCAATATAGTTTTACACAGTGAAAGGAACAAAAGGCAGCATGGAAACTAATCAAACCATACATTTAAATGCGTCAAATATGATAAACGATAAAAAAAGATGCTTTTAAAAAGTATCAACAGCAGGAAATAGATGCAAAACATTAACTACAACAAGTTAAAGTCCTTGACCGCAAAAAAAAGGATGACACTTTTACAGAAAAATTTAAGACACACTGAATGATGGTCGTAACATTTTATATCTCCCCAAATGCCAATGAATGGTCCTGAAAATGAACTCTGCAGTCACAAAGGAAGAGACAGCGATGATACAAGCAGTGAGCTCAGGCAGATAAAAAGCTATATTTCCTGACGCTGGGTGAGAGCAGCACTGCTACCCAAACACTTACTGGTCATTAACACCGGCCGTTACCATGGCAATCAATCATCACTCCACTGCTACCTATTTCCTCTCTCTGGTTGGCCCATTGACAGACAGCCATCAAATCAATCCCAGGTTGCACTGCTGCAGCATCCATCACAAGTTAATAGAAAAAATGTTTCTTTGTCTTTCCGTCTTACTTTCTCTCCACCTCCTCTTCTGTCTGTCTCTCGTTCTCCTGCTTTCCCATTTAACGCTGTCTCACTCTGTGTTTGGTCTCTTCTTCTCTCATTGATTTCAGACTCTACCTGTGTTTTTGTCTCCTCTTGTACTGGCTTCGCTCATCTTGAAAAAAATTACTTGGTACATTAAGTGGTACAGGTGTCTCTTAAAAAGCAATTATCCAAAACTGAGAACAAAATCTGAATGTTAAAATTAGTTGGGCTTAGGTTTATTTATTTTTTCACTTTTTTTTGGCCTTGTTTTAGTTGTCCATAGTTTCTTCAAGATATATTTAGTAAATGGTTAAAAGCACTGGATGCATCTGCAATTAATACACCCATGTATGTGTTTTTCATGCTCCCTCTCTGTAAAAAATGAAAGGGCAAACTAACTACTGTAGCACTCAGAGGTAACATATTTAATTCCAAAAGGACTGACACCTTTTTATTCAACCATGTTATATAACAGACGATTGAATAAACATGTTTTATAATAAAAACACATTGACCACTATCTAATACCTTTGGCGCTAATATTATTATTTTTTTAGTGCTGCCATTAATGAATCTGCTGAATATTTTCTCCAATAATTGTGGGAAAGCCTAAAATGATCAGACAAGAGATAAGAGATAATCCTTTATTAGTCCCGCAGCGGGGAAATTTACAATAAGAGTAAAAGGAACAAAACCTCCTATTTGAGAGGCTGGAAATAGATGATGTTTTGCAATGTATGCAAAAAAGACTTTAACAATTACTCCATTAGCAAATTAGTTGCATTATCATGTTCTACAATCGTCTAATCAACTGATTCAGCTCTATCTTTTATTTATTCTCTCAAAACTACAGAAGCCCTGAGAGTTATGAAAGAAAACAATTTCTGGTGATCCCAAATTATCCCCTGTGTTAATTACTTAATCTGAACAGGTAAAAAAAAAAAAAAAAAAAAAAAACATAGGTCATATATATATATTTTTAATTAGGATAAATTCGGTTTGTTTGCTTTTGTAATACTCATTACAGCCACCGGAGGCTGAAGTGCACCACTACCACATATTCTAATTAACTAAAGCATTCTAATGAGTACAACAACAAACACTTTGAAAAATGAACCCGACCACACACCAAAATAAAATATAAACACCTGTGAAAACTTTCTAATTTCACTTGTTTTCACACATTTATTTAATTAACTTTTTTTTTTCACCTGAAACACCAGAAACAAAAACTTTTAAATGCACTCACTTGCCTTTGAGGGCGTCTGAAGAAAAACACAACTATAAGAAATGATCCGACAGTTTGCTATATATCATAGAAGTTATACAACCAAATTAAATGTGTACCCTAAAAAAATGTTAGCCTACCAGTTGCACTGCCTGCTGGGAGCCCATTAAAAGACAAAAAATATGATCGATGGACCGTCGCTGTCACCACAAGAAGCCTCAGACGGATCTCCACCTTAACGTCATGTCAGAAACTTTAACTCTTACAAGTTTTCCGTTCATATTGGTTGGAAACCACAGCGGTTTTAATCACATCTGAATGGGAACATGAAAGCATTGCGCCCTTTGTTAGTAATTATATCTCAGACGTCGTGCGGGAAACTAATCCCATCCGAATGGAGCTTTTGTCTCTTTCTCTGTCTGTCTCCCTCTCTCCCCACTTCAAGAACAACAAATGAAGACCATATTAGCAGTGATGTATACTGTAGATGGATGATGTCACCGCTCCTCAAAAGCCTCATTGATGTTACTGCGACGATACAGATCATAATCGTCATGATTGATTACTACAACCTTCTATAGTGTATGTGCATGTGTGTGTGTGTGTGTGTGTGTGTGTGTGTGTGTGTGTGTGTGTGTGTGTGTGTGTGTGTGTGTGTGTGTGTGTGTGTGTGTGTGTGGAGCAGTAAGAGGATTAAATGAAAAAGAGAAGAGAGAGTGGGCAAGGCAGTGAAGACCGATGGAGAGGTATGGAGTGAGTAAGAGAGGGGCACCGCAGAGATTTAGGGTGAGAGTACGTGAGAAAGCAAGATTAAGAGACGGAGAGGCGGCGAACAAGAGAATAAAAGAGAGACGGACGGCAGGAGAACGAGAGCATGAAACAGAGGAAGAGACAGAGCTGTCCAGCACTCTATCACACCAAACAAGAGTAATGTTGAGGCCTTAAGGATGTTTCACACAGTAGACGGATGGCTGTGTGTGTGCCAGCCCATATATGTGTGTGTGAGAGAGAGAGAGAGAGAGAGAGAGAGAGAGAGAGAGAGAGAGAGAGAGAGAGAGAGAGAGTGTGTGTGTCAGTGTGTGGTCCGTTGCTGCCCCCAGTGGCAGAAAGGCAGAAAATGACAAAAATGACCATTGCAGAGAGAGAACATCACATTGCAAACAGAAAATCCCTCTATAAGCTCTACAATTAAAATCTTCCACCAAAAAGATGTTACAGTAATAGCTGTCAAATTATGACACAAATAGCAAGAAAACATGAAATAGACTTCTTTAATCTCACCTAAATCACCTAATCATCAAAACCTTTTTGGGGGGGGAGAAATTAAATATATAAGGGTGCATCTCTTCAGGCATATTTACCAGTCTGCTCACAAGTCAAATATTTCACATTTATCTTTGATGGTTGGAAGTTTGTTTCCCGTATTACCACACATGGCCAAAACTGTTATAAATGTAGATAAAGTATAGTTTACTAGGACTTCATAGGATGGTGCCGGCGGAACCGCCTCCAGATCAACTCTGGTAAAACCAAAGAGCTGGTGGTGGACTTCCGCCGGGGTAAACACTGTCCTCCGGAACCAGTGAACATCCAGGGACAGGACATTGAGATTGTGCAATCTTATAAGTACCTGGGTGTTCACTTGAACAATAAACTGGACTGGACTAATCACACTAATGCACTTTATAAAAAGGGTCAGAGCAGACTGTATCTGCTGAGGAGACTGAGGTCCTTTGGAGTGCAGGGAGCACTCCTGAGGACCTTTTTCAACTCTGTGGTGGCATCAGCCATTTGTTATGCAGTGGTCTGCTGGAGCAGCAGCATCTCAGCAGCCGACAAGAAGAGACTGAACAAGCTTGTCAGGAAGGCCAGCAGTGTGCTGGGGTGTCCACTGGATACGGTGGAGGTGGTGGGAGACAGGAGGATGATGGCCAAGCTGTCATCCCTGATGAACAACACCTCTCACCCCAAGCGGGACACTCTGGCAGCTCTGTGCAGCTCCTTCAGCCACCGGCTGCTTCACCCCCGGTGTGTGAAGGAGAGGTACCGCAGGTCCTTCCTTCCAGCTGCTGTCAGGTTGCACAACCAACTCTGCTCCCAGCAGACCACATGACACATGACAATAAAAACCTGTGCAATACATTACACTGTGCAATAATAGTTAAAATACTTTTTTCTGTCTGTAAATATAATATTTCAGTTATTGTTGTTTTTCTACTGTTTCTTATTGCTTATTTATAATACTTGTTTTTTCTATTTCATTTTTTATTTTTATCTTGTCTTTCTTCTACTATGTCTCTTGTGTGCACTTTACTCTATGCTGCTGTAAGCCTGCGAATTTCCCCGCTGCGGGACTAATAAAGGATTATCTTATCTTATTTTATCTTATCTTATGCAGTAGTGTAGAGTTTCAAGATAAATTATAGAAAACATACAGGCACACAAATACAGAGTTTCAGATCTAACCAATTGTGTATCATGATATTTCGATATAGGATTTCATCGCGATATGAATCCATTGAAGATAAACTATGAAATTGAATATTTGACCAGCACTGCAAGTTATGTACGTAGTGTTGTGTATATTGTGCAGTAATGCATTTTTTGTCTTTTAAGCCCTGCTAGCAGATTGGTTCTAGGGATGACAATGTTGGTGAGTCCATCACTTTAGTCCAGACTGAAATATCTGAAAACTATTAGATCGATTACCATGAAAGTTGGACATAGGGTCATTTATGGTCCTTGGAGGATTAATCCTACTGACTTTGGTGTTTCCTTTGGTTCAGAAAATTGATGTTTCTATACTTTGTTGATCCCTTAACATTTTATCAGCAGGGCAAACTTTCAAATTGTCCAATCATTTATGATTAAATACCCACAAAGCTAATGACATTCCCATCAGCCTCAGCTGAATGTTGAGTTCACTGATAATTAGCAAACGATAGCATGATAAAACACCTTAAACTCAGATGGTGATCATTGTTAGCATTGCAGCTTCTTAGCATCGGCATGTTAGCATTTTCACTGAAGCATGTTAGCATACTGATGTTAGCATTTAGCTCAAAGCACCTCTTTGCCACACAAAGGGCTGTGTAGGCTTGTTTATTTCCACATTCAGTTTTTCTTCAACTTCTATTCTATTGTACAGTGCTCTATTTTATTCGACCTGTTCTTCTATATTCCATTATATTCTTTTGTGTTCTCCTCTGCGATATTGTATTCTGCTGAATTCAAGGTCTCTCTCTCTCTCTTTCCCTCTCTTTGTGTGTGTGAAGTTGTTTAGAAGTCTATAATTTCCTGGCTTAGTTGTACTGCCACTGGCCCAAAACTCCGCTCATTCATCAAACCCTCTCTTTTAAACAACCTCTTCTCATCTTCTCCCTCTCTCTTTCTCTCTCGCTCGTCCTCCTCTTCTTCCTCCCTCCCTCTTCTCTTCTTTTTCTGCTCCCGCTCTCTCTCTCTGGCCATGTCTTAATTTTCACATCAAAGATGCTTTCTTGGCATGACTGTCAAAAATCAACAATATTTCCTAAGCTGTTTAGAATGTGCTGCAGTTTTGCACATTTAAATCAAAACATTATAGAAAATTGACAAAGGAAACAGATTATGCAGACACAAAAAAGGGCTCTTTACAATGACAATTAATAGATTTTTGGCTCATATTAACATTGAAGCCGCTTAAGAATCTCCTTTATTGCCAAGGCGGGAGCTTTTGGTACTGCTGAGAAACTTTGTATTGGCACTAAATGAAACCATCCTGGCTTGGCATCTTGCAGCAAAGAGCTATTTAATATTATTCATACTTTTCACTTTCTTACTATGAAAATATCTTTGAGTCCCTGTGTCGCCCATCTTGGTGCTTCTCTGTCCAGCTCTCTGGTTGTTTCTATTGTTTCTGAGCATCCCATGATGTAAATCTCAGACTGTCTCTGTATCTCTGTCTCGGTCTTTTTGAGCTGTAGCAGGAATTTGTAATATTATTCCTCAGAAACTCATAAAACATGTTCGGCTACAGCCCCACACACACACACACACACACACACACACACACACACACACACACACACACACACACACACACACACACACACACACACACACACACACACACACACACACACACACACACACACACACACACACACACACACACACACACACACACACCACACGCTGTCGCTCAGTCTTGTCCTGTTTATAATTATCAATCCATTTGGGGATTTGAGGATTTTCTCTGTAAAACTCAAAGGCTTGTTTTTCTGTTGAACAAAACCACATCAGAAAACAAGCACACAAACAGACACACACACACACACACACACACACACACACACACACACACACACACACACACACACACACACACACACACACACACACACACACACACACACACACACACACACAAACAAAGAGACACAATCATGATGATACACATCAAGACAAGACTTCATTGTCTGACATGGAAATTACACGCACAACCTCACGCACTTACACACACACACATACACACACAGGCGCCACAAGAATCTCTGAGGAGTGGGAGCCACAATGTTTGAAGATAAGGATTCTTCCTCTCTTTGTCTTCTTCTTCTTCTTCTTGTGTATTTTTGTGTGTATGCTTGTGGCTCTCGGGCCTCTTATGAAAACTGAGGTTTGAGGGATTCAAGTGTATGAAACATTTGTCACAAATTGACGTATTGCAGTGACTTGCTTTTTACAGACGCACACATACACATACACAATTACACAACATAAACATTGATACACACACACACACACACACACTAGAGAAATCACATCATACATTGACAGCAGGAAACTTAGAAAGTGGAGTGACTTTTTCCCATGATGCATTGCTGCAAGGGTCATCACAGCTGTTATGAATCATCATTCAATTAGAGACTGGACTGAACTCTTACCTCAATGATTCTTTACTTTGAACCAAACTATTAGTATGTTCATTAACTCAGATTTACACTAACTTATGGAAACAAGGACTCATGTTATTGCTGCCTTTAATTATTTTTAAGTGGTTTATACTATTATTTCTTTCTTTTCATTTTCCATAATTGGAAACTAATTATGTCCAGTCCTCACCAAAGTAGGACCTTTCATGCTGTAAACTTTAAAAATTGTTTTAATTTGCATGGACATAATGTCATGGTGTAAATCACTTCTTTGAAAATGTAGCATAATTAAGTAGAAAACTGAAAAGTTCTTAGCTCTCTCAATGACTAAGGCTGTAATTATCTGAAAAATCTATTTTAATCCACATTTGCACTGTGGATCTAGAAATACAATGAAAGAAAATAGGAGGAACAAGGATCTCCTCACTTATAAAATATAATTATTTAATGTTGAGGTCATTGTTAAAATGCTTCCCAGAGTGAGAATAATTACCCAATCGGCTTTTTGCGTACATCTGACATTTCAGAGCTAGATATTAAGATTATGAAAAGTAGAAAAAAGTTTATTCCAAAGTTCCTCAAATTGGTTGTCGGTATATTGCAGGTTCCTGGGCTTCAGATAACTGAAGACACATCTATAGGCTGTGGGGATTAAGTATGACCCTTTAGGGAAGCAACATACAATATTGTGACTGTACAACACACAAATTGTACAGTACACTATTCTTCTCAGCTTTGCTCTCCAGACACATAAAAAAACACAACACATTTCTATTGTGTGTCACTGTGAGTTTTAAAAAACATTTGTCATTTTGGTCCCATGTTTCCCTAAAACAATGACATTCACACTCACACACAAACACACACATACACATACACTAACAATGGGATGAAAAACAGCAGCCTGCACACATGCACAAACACATGCGCGCACACACACACACACAGAAAAGAGGGAGGGAGTAGGCTTTTTTGATGACATACAAATATTAAGCTGTGTGTGTGAGTGTGTGGGACATCAATCTGATTACACAGTCACACAGGGACAATTGCATGTCCCAATAATGTAAATTGATACATTTAAGGGTGAAGACTTGATTTAAGGTTGGGTTTAGGTTTAGGTTTAGGTTTGGTTAGATTAAGGTTATTGGTTAGGATTAGACTGGTAAAAGTTATGGTTATGGTAAAGAATGTAAATCAATGGTATGTCCCCAAAAGTGTTCGTGTGTGTGTGTGTGTGTGTGTGTGTGTGTGTGTGTGAGGAGAGGAGAGGAGAGGAGAGGTGTGAGTGTGAGAGAGGAGAGGAGAGGAGAGGAGAGGAGAGGAGAGGAGAGGAGAGGAGAGGAGAAAAGGGAAGAGGAATGAACCATAAGAACAAATTGAAATATAGCTTAGAAGATAAATAGACCTTTTAGGTATCCAGTTTAGGTTAAAATTAACAGTTAAAATATATATATCTTTCAAATTGATGAAAATACAAGAGTCAGAAATTATGTTGGGAATTATTTACGCATGAGCTTAAAAGGGAGATTTACGCCAATAGGTGTCCTACACATTTTAAACTTTCAAGAAGAAGAATGAGAGAAAGATATTAGACCACAACCTTAAAGAACTACAGACAGACACAAACTAAAATGAATCTCAATTGTGACTCATGATCCATTGTATCCTTTTCATTCTTCAAAAAGTAGTAGTCTCAAAAATCTTCAAGTATTCTGTCAATGCACATTTCATATCAAAATGTTAGACATTTTGCTCCTATTATTCAGCTTTCAAAAAGTCAAAAAAAAAAAAGCATATTACAACCAGTATCAGATGTGTTCCTTGTAGAACTCAAACACATTTTCATCACAGGTAGAAACATTTCTTTCTTATAATCCGATCTCAACGCGGGTCATGGGAAGTGTCTGCTGTGTCCCTACATGACACAAGTGCTATTATATTTTAACGAGACTGTGTCCCAGGGTGAGAGACTGCATTTACACAGTTTGGGTCCCCGCACGACAGGAGAATTAATATGTTTTAATGAGTCGGTGCCAGGCAGAGTGACTACATTTATTCATCACAACGCTGAGGCCGAGATCTTAGAGGCTCTCCCTTAAATGACTTCTGCACTGGTCGAGTCAGTTCAACACCAACATGCATTATTGACAGAGCAGAAACAGAAAGGTTCAAAGGGCTCTTGAAGTTGTTTAGATTTCAAAGAGTGAGTAAAAGTTTGGAGGGATCCGCCTAACTTCACATGCAGTGATGATTCTCAAACGCTACAGTGTGATGTACTTTTTCAGTTTTCGATCAATATGTTTTGATTATTCTCCAGGTTTTGACACTGCTGCATTTCAGTGAAAAGGAATCAATTCAACCTATAGTAAAGTTAGCAGAACATGTAATACCCCAGTGCCTGACTACAGATTCATACAAACAACAGCAGCATATCATTTTTACAATTCCCCTGAGCCATACAATCCCAGGTACCTGAGTAGAACCTGGAATATCTTGATTGCTTTTGAACACATGCAGGTTGCTGAAAGCTCATTTTGACAACATAAAACCATGTGGCACCACTGTTGCGCATCAAGAGAGCTCATACGCAAATGGTCGACCAGAAGCACTGTGCATTTTATATTTATGTGGTGTTCTTGAACCAGTGGATCAAGCTATTAAACAATAATGAGCTAGGCTACATTAGCCGTCTGCACCATATACAGTATTTAAGCCCATCTGTGATAGCAGCTGTTAAATGTGTGCTCTCATTTGACCCTGACCCTACATGACTTTATTACATTTTAATACAAGGTTTAATCTAAAAAAATCTATGCACGTAGCACTCAAATCACTGAGTTAATGGGGGTCATCACATATTAGCACTGTGAAGAACAGTTTGGAAAAAAAAAAGTGTTAATTATTTTGAATGATACGTCCAGATCAGGACCTTGTAGTTGTGTTCACAGTGTCTCCCTACAGCTTATGCTGGTTAGGTTGCATCTGTTGCACCTCAGACAACGTACATATTTTGTAGTAGTTTATAGGATTAGGTGACATCACATAATTTCCAATTTTAACTCCACCCGACTTCAACCTGTGTAGAGGCCGAATCAGCCACGGTGATTTGATGTTACATAATAATATCATGGAATTTGATCCAAGCATAAAGAGATGCACAGCACCCAAGCCTTACCAACCAGGAGAAACCGACAGGTTAGCAAGCAGGTGAAAACAATGTTTATATTCAGCAGTCATAGGCTGGAAAGTTACCACAGGTGCAGACGAGCACCTCGGACAGCTCCTTGGCTGCTGAGAGCAACAACGTCAGGCTGGACCAGCAATAATTTAAGAAACTTTACAAATATTTGTTTTGGATTTCTTTTTATCTGTGTTACAAAGTAAGACTTCTACTGTATGACTGAATAACACACTTGTTAAGATGGATTTTTGTTGCAAGGTGACGTGAAAAAGGATTTGTGACATCCAAAAGGAAAAGTGCCGTAGCAAGACAAGCACCTTGGCAGGTGTGAGGCTGTCACAGTTTAAATAGAGATTAGCAGTGTGCAGGTGTCTCTGTTTAAAACAATAAAATGAAATAAAAACGCTGGCGAGCTACCAATTCAATTTTAGATCATGGCAAACCCCATTTCCTCCCTCTCTCTCTCTACCTACATTGAACTTCGTCTCCGTGGCTCCGTTTCTCTCTCGCTCTCTCTCTCTCTCTCTCTCTCTGTTCCTCTCACTGACTCTCTGCCCTTTGGTGTCAGTTCTCTGTTCTGGCATTTACAAGACAAATGCTAGTGTGTCGCACCTTGTCACTCATACCACACACACACACACACACACACACACACACACACACACACACACACACACACACACACACACACACACACACACACACACACACACACACACACACACACACACACACACACACACACACACACACACACACACACACGCACGGCTAAATGCTAGAGTGTCAGCAGGCCTGTCAGACCGAGTGTCAATGTGCAGGGACCTCTCGACTTGGCAGGAACACACACACACACACAAACACAACACACACACACACACACACACACACACACACACACACACACACACACACACACACACACACACACACACACACACACACACACACACACACACACACACACACACACACACACACACATAAGGATGTAGACGTGAATCAGGTAGAAACACGCAGAGAGACACAAGCATGCACAGTGAGTGAAACAAGTAGCCCACCATGAGTTGTTAACACCTAAACAATAGAAACACTGTCACCAACCACACACACAAAGACACACACATGCCGCATGCGGATACTAAACAACAGCAGGCTTCATAGACTGGGTAGAAGTGACACAAAGAATACACTCCCCTGGCGTTTGGTACCAGATGGTGACACAACTTGGCAGCAGAAGCAGTTTGGTACCAGGGTGATATATGGACGGTCTCTGCTATTACTTTATACTAGACAGTTTGAACCGTTACACTTTGAGTAATAGTTGCCTACTTGGTGTTCCTCAAGACCGCTCCTGTGATCCTAGACCTATTAAAAAAAAAAAACTAATATTATTTTGTAAAACCTTGCAATGAATTGTATTTGTAGTGTTTCGAAATTCAGGATTTCAAAAGTCTGCTATTTGATCTTAATAGCATCTCAGACTTAATGGAATTTAATGGCAGCCTGAGGAGAAACAAAAGACATGATAAATGAGAAATTATGTCTTGCATCCTATAAAGTAGGGCCAAACTTCATGGGGAAATAATTTTAGCAATAATGCAAGTTCCTTATCTTCTGTATTATTCACTTTACACAAGCAATAACTCAATCTATAGTATGACCAAGACAACAATGGATACAGTCAATATTAACTGCTCTTTCATGTCGGTCAGGCCTACATGTTAGTATGAAATTAGATGAATTGATGCCTCAATAACACTAATATTTATTGAGATAGTGAATAGTAAAAACCTTCAATCACAGTAGAATAGTATAATGTGTTACATTGTAAGACTTAAAGGTAAACATGTAAACTAATCTCCATGACTTAAAAAAATATCTGAAAAGGTCTGATATGAACATTAATAAATTCAAAAAATAAATATTAATCTTACTGATCTCCAGTCAATGACAGTATTGTACAAAATCACACAATTAGTTTGATTAGAGTGATTTTTTTAGAATATGCTAACAAATACATATTTAGATAATTGCATGTAATGTTTCTATAATGATCAATAGACACTCTTGTATGAGCAGTGATCACTAATGGCTCCCAGATACTAACCTGAAGATTTGCCGTGCTGTCATCTGTCACTATCTTACATCTGCGCCGCCATTTGCGGTTTCTTTCCAACAATTGCTCCCAATCATCTTTCACTGACAACCAAAGTAATTCAGCTTGATTTTAGTGTATAATATTACAGTACAGATATCCCACCTCTCTGATGCTTTTATGCCAGACTCTACAAAATGCTGACAGCTCAAGTAAATAAACTGGATATCTGTTAACATCTTGAATTTGCAAACAGAAAAAATTTGATTCAGCAGCCTAACTTTCACTTTTTCAAACACATCAACTGTTTTTAGTCTCAAACTGTTATTCCTCCTCTCCCTCTCTCCCCCTCTCTCGCTCGATGTCTCTAGGGAGGCTGAAGTTGACAAGTGGAAGACAAATCGGGCCATCACCACCCTAAACAGAGGACCCACTTTAAGCTGGCATTAGAGGTCGCAGCGCCCACAGACACACACAAACACACTCAGGCATACACAGACACAAACACACACACAGATCAGTGCCATCAGTAGGCATATGCGACCTGACAGCCTGCGGAGAACGAGACAGAGAGACATGCAGGGAGACATGGAGAGAGAGTCAGAGATAAATGCAGCACAGTACAGTGTGTAACATTGTGCAGAAAGTCAGTCATATAGTAATCGAAGTAACTCTAACAGCACACACACGCAGAAACTTTTGACAGACACACACACTCCATGTTCTCTGGTTGTCTGTAGACTTTAGGACAGCTCTTGTATAGCATTGTATTAAATATATATGGAGAATTATGTGTGTGGGTGTGAGTGAGTGAGTAAGTGAGAGAGACTGAGACAGAGGATGTGTACGTGTGCACACATTGGCAAAGGAAGCAAGGAAAAAAGTGTGTATCTGTGTCTCAGTGTGTGTGTGTGTGTGTGTGTTTGTGTTTGTGTGTGTGTGTGTGTTGTGTGTGTGTGTGTGTGTGTGTGTGTGTGTGTGTGTGTGTGTGTGTGTGTGTGTGTGTGTGTGTGTGTGTGTGTGTGTGTGTGTGTGTGTGTGTGTGTGTGTGTGTGTGTGAGGTTGTGCTGCATTTGGAGGCTGGCAGCAGGTAAATTGAGGTCAGGAGAAGTCAAAAGAAAAAGCCAGACAATAGTCAGGGTCCCAACACACACGCACACACACACACACACACACACACACACACACACACACACACACACACACACCAGTAAATCTATAATTATAAATAGCGGTTGGCTTAGTTCATTGGCTCAGCATATTTTGGAGTACATGGCCAGAGGAGCATTCTCTGCCATTTGTGATTATATTTGTGTGTGTTTGTGTTTGTGTGTGTGTGTGTTCATCCTATTTTTTTCAATGTACAGTATGTGTGTTCACTGTCTTGGGTTGCAGAGTGTCACATGCTGCAAATTGTACATTTTGAGCCAAAGAATGCATTATGTCATCAAAAAGCACCATTGGGCATCAAAACGTTACATTTTTTAGATGCATTTCAAAGTGCATGACATGAACTAAAAATAACAAGACAATGATGAAAATGTTAACATATTAATTCCAACATTTATGGTGAAGTGCACTTTGGCTAAATGATTTTGAACACAAAATGCAGTATTTGTGGCAAGTATGTCAAGCTCATCCACAGGCCATGATGATTTATGTGGGGTTCGGGAAAAAAATAAACTATTACTGGAAGTCAGTATCATTTTCTTGACATATGTCACTCGACAAAAAAACCCATCAGTTGCCAATGATGTTTTTGTTTTTGTAATCTCTTCAATTTGAGGATTGCAGACTATTTCTTTATAAATTTGGAAAATCAATAGTATAGACTGTGATATCAAGAAAGGCCACGACAATTCTTGCCTTTGACTTCCTGTAACTCAAGAACTCAGCAAGCTGTGCACCATCTCTTCTGTGGCACAATTTAATGTGTACATACACACTTTTAATCCATGCAGAAGTTGCCATGAATCTCTAACACTGAAGACAAATACACACGACTGCTTTTGAAGTCGACAAAAGCAGTAAAGACGTTTGTGATACATGTCAATACTTTAACGACAGTTTAATTTTATCATTGAAGAGCATACATGTGTTTTGTTGTTTTCCTCTTCTTACTCAACAGTGAGTTAGAGTTCTCGAGGGTACCACACAGCAAAAGCGACATCAATGTTTAAACTTTATAGAGCTCTCCAAGCAGGCGCAATTACATCATTACGGTGGTTTACCATTGGGTATGATAATTACCTTATTAACCTTTTCAATAAGTGTATATCATCCCACAGTGTTCCGCTTTTTAAAGCTTTAGTTTTATCGGCTATCTTAGACTGAACACAACATCACATCGCAACACCTGCTGTCAAAGTAATGGGATAACCAATCATGTCCCTATTGCTGTTATTTACCTTTAGGCTGTATTTATGCTAAAGTAGCAGGATAAGTAGTTGTATCTCTACCACTTTCGATATTTATTTCATGGTTGGGAAATAATGTGATCTGTACCCTTCAGCCTTTTTTACCCCTGTCACACTTGGTGAGAAACTGCTGTTAGCAGCCAAGAAGTAATCCTGAGCCCTGCAGAAGAGAGATTCAAAGATTGAACAAGAGGGATGAAAAGTTTTAACAGCCGTGATAAACACAGGGGGGGAAAAAAAGAGATTGGATGGAGATGTAAGGGCATCGACCGACACTTAAGCTTCAACAGGACAAATAAAAACTCTTCAGTGGCAGCCATGCAGCTGGGCATGAGGGAGTTTACAAGATATAATACCACAGAAGACGGACGGAGGAGAGGAGGCTTTGCTTGATGATTCCATGAGAGAGACGGCTCGATGTTTGAAAGCGGTAGCAGGGACTCGGAGAGAGAATTCAGGTGTGATTGTACTGCCAACCGTAAACCTAAGAGACAACTGCTGTTATTGAGCTGTCACAGCGGAGGT
Organism: Anoplopoma fimbria; assembly: GCF_027596085.1. Lineage (NCBI taxonomy): Eukaryota > Metazoa > Chordata > Actinopteri > Perciformes > Anoplopomatidae > Anoplopoma > Anoplopoma fimbria. The sequence continues at coordinate 7,250,317 of NC_072458.1, forward strand.
AAACTCAGAACCACAAAGTGTGCGCGGAGGAAAAATCTAAATAAAGCTCAGTATTTGTGTCGTTCAAACCCATACTGCTGGGTTTCCACACCCACTAAAGAGAAGAAAGAGGTAACCGTGGTAAACATCAGCTGACATGTCCCTGCACCACGGAAAATACACTTAGAATGAAAAAGATGCCGGTTTCTTGAGTTATCCCCTCCTCGTGCTACGCCCTGTCATCTCTCATAACACACATGAGCATATTATTTAAGGGGTGCAGAAATTATTGCTCCTGTTAAGTTAGTTCTTTGCGGGACACTAAACGTTCTGCTCCGGCCTGGAAGAGTTTAGAATTGTAAGCTTGTTATATCGCAGGAAACATGAATTCTGCTGCCTGCCTGTCTGTAAGCCTCACACGGACTTTTACTTTTGACCTTTATACACACACACACACACACACACACACACACACACACACACACACACACACACACACACACACACACACACACACACACACACACACACACACACACACACACACACACACACACACACAGAAATAGCAACTATACTATTATAGGAAAAGGTCAGTGAGAATGGATTGTACATACTGTATGATTGTGTAGGGGTGCAGGCGCACCTACACATATTTTTGGTTACAGCCTCATTAATCCTTCTTTTGTGTGTTCTCTGAATGATGTGAACTTACTGATTTTGTGGTTTATGTGCGTGTGTGTGTGTGTGTGTGCGTTCACTTTCAGGTTTCGGACCTGTAAAGGCATCACTGCTGGAAAAATCATTCCTTGATGCAGGTAGAATGAATCAGAGAAAAAGTCAAAACAGCAATGACATTTTTATCTCGCACACATACACTTCCTCTGCACACACTGATACCTTCTCTCTCTGTGACACACGCCCATGAGGTAATGTTCATTAGGCGTATTTCCATTGCCACACACACAAAGACTTGTTTATGCACACAGGCTCACACACACACACACACACACACACACACACACACACACACACACACACACACACACACACACACACACACACACACACACACACACACACACACACACACACACACACACACACACACACACACACACACACACACACACAACACACACACAGCTAAAACAGCATTTTGTCCATAAAGTCTATTTCCATGGTTAAGTTGTGATGAATGGGACTCAGTTGAAGTCAATGAGATAGCGCAACGCCATAATTCAATTCGGCACACACGCGGACACGCACATACACACCGCAGAGTGTGGGCCATAATTCAACACTTGTGCATTGGAGACACACACACATTTGTGCACAGAGTCAATGAGACCGCAGTGTACCATAATTCACTGTAAAGATAAATGCCCACTGTGCATTATCACCGGGTCTGTGCGGCTGGCTGCTGGTGTGTGCGTGTGTTGTGTGTTAGAGAAAGTGTGTTTTGTGTTTTGTGTGTTGTCCTTACTGCTGAGTCTCCTTAATGGGATGACGTCAGCACATCAGGACAGACATATACACACACATTTATGGTACTCATGTTCTAAACAAGTCCCTACCACCTATTTGTGCTCATGAAAACTGCAATATATCCATCTTTTTTTTCTGTGGATCTCATTTTTAAGGGTTTTATTCAAGTTCTGATGCATAAAAGGTTCTGCAGGGGAAAAAAGAAACTTCTAGTTTCCAGTGAAGTGCGTGGGTTATGGGTTGAAATCTCCCAGGCAGACATGTCACCTCCAAACTTTGAAAAACTCATATAAATTAGCCTCTAACGAGGGGTTGAGGGAGAAAAACACTACCTTGAAACTGCAATATGTGAGGGCAATTGCTTAGGTTAGAGAGGAGGGTGCTTTTCCGTGGATTATTTCATCTTTTTTTTCCTTCTGAGATGTTTGTGAGGCATTCAAGGGTGTTTGCCTCGTATGTTTTGGAAGTTTATTCCATCACACAAAGGCTCTTCTATATTATGACTGCCAGAAAAGATGAGGGGGAAGCTAACAAGACAGAGCTGATTTTATTTTAAAAAAGAAGGGCTTGTTATTTCATGTGAGTCACCAACTCACAAAGATGAAAAATCTTTCCAGATATATTAACATTAGTGAGCCAAAGAAAGTTGGTGTATTAACGGTGGTTAATCCTGGACAAATAATACAAAGTTGAGCCAGTAGTATGTTTACTGAATGACTACACCCCTTTGTTTGGACCGTGGAAACAGATGATGTGAGTAAATCTCAGCTAGCAAGCAAAGTTCAAAGTAGTAGTTTAAGTAAATAAGTGAAGAGTACAAATTTAAAATGTTCAAAACTTGGCGTCTATAGTAAGCCTAATTATTATTATTTTTTGTCTGATTCATCAAAGCCCATTTTAGACTAAGTTTTGTGTCCTGCTTACTCTAGTAAGTTTTAGGATTTAGTTAACTGTTGTGTGCAGGATACTTTTGGTTAAATGACAACATAAATGAAAACAAAAATAATTGAGCAAATTGTATATTGACGCATATGTAGTACTTTTTTTATTTTGTGTTTTACATTTTAAGTATGCCTAAACAACCAACCTATGGCTCTATAATCTGTACTATATGATCTGTAATGAAACTAGCAATACATGCCAATTACATGTGAGATTTAGCATCTCCCTGTATTCATGCTTGTAATATACAAATCAAAGCCCTCCCATAATTAAGAGTGTACCCATCGGAATAAGACATGTGGTTTTTTTCTCCATGTAACAACCTCTGATTCTTAATTTTAAGTCTGATGTAATTCATTGTCCCCGTGGGGACACTGCTGTAGATCTGACTTAATTACAAAAAGCCACATAAATAACTATACAGCTCAAACTAATTACAAAGCGTAATAAATGACTAAATAACCCTATGCAACACTTCAACACATGAATCCACTCCTCCTGAATAATTACATGTGTGTGTTAGGGCATCCAAAGAACGACCTCTCCTCTTTTGTTGTGGGCAGTTTAGCTGAGTGAAAACAAGCATTAAAGGGGACGACAACTCTCTTCCTCCGGGCGTGAAAAAAAGCAAATGAGGTCATGCAGATTCACCCTGAAGCACTGGAAGGGATGTAACTTGCAGTTTTCGTTGAACTTTTAGACTTCTACAGAGCACGATACCGGATTCCCCCGTCCAGGAGCAACACGCCTGGCTAATCCAGGCCAAAGGTTCAGAAGCTGTTAATAACGCTTTTCTGTCTGCATCTCTTCATCTTCCTCCCCTCATTAGTCCTCCTTGGCAGTTTATGCCTTTTCGAGGATACACTTTATTACCACTGTAGGGAAATTCTGTTGGTCAAATGCAATAAAAAGCATACAAGATGAATTATACAGCAATCTGAACTCACCCCTCACTCCCACCCGGACATCAATCATAGGCTCACCCACACACAAATACACACACACACACACACACACACACACACACACACACACACACACACACACACACACACACACACACACACACACACACACACACACACACACACACACACACACACACACACACACACACACACACACAACACACACACACACACAAGAGATTAGGCCACAATAAAACAAAGCATCTGAAATCAAATGTAAAATACAGTCCCTAGCTCTCCCTCAATCACTCTCATTCCTTCTCATCCTCCTCCATCCATCAAACCATTATCAAATTACACATCTGACTAAATCTATAACATAGTATTGCCACCCTAAGTCAGATCATTTTGATGATTCTATTTACAATAGCATGTTCGAGGCATTTTGATAAAGATCTTCATCAGAAATGCCCTAAAAAATAGGGAAAACAGCTTAATCAAATTTACTTTATCCTATTTCGATCAGCTGAAAATTGTGCATCATAGTCAACTTCTGGTCACAGCTGGTTTGACCTTTGTTCTGTCCCCTCCTTCTCTCCATGATTGATACGGTTTCTCAATAAGTTAAAGATTAAGCTGTGCTAACATAAAAAATAAAAAAAACAGCATAAAAATAAGCTTAGCAGTTCATTACTTGACCTCGAGCATTGTAGTTTAGGGGAGGTTGTTTTCTTGACTTATTCTTGGTTGGGTGCAGCTACTCCCTGATTGTCTGATGGTGAGGCGAAGACTCCAGCCTCTGTTGTTGTTTTCAGATTCACCCTGTCTGCAGAGTGTTTATGACAAACTCAGTTTGCAGGTACGATAAATCCTGGCTTAGTGAAGACAGCCATCCCAGCATCCCGGGAATTACCTCCATGTTGGATAATTCCACAACTCAATATATGAGTCGAATGCTAATATTCAGTATGATGTAAGTGATGGAGTGGAGGTCCTGGTGGTGGATGGACGTGAAGTGCATCATTCTAATCTAAGGTAACAGAGCTTCCGTTTAAACCACAATCCCTTCTTAACCTTGAACACGAGTTTTAGTTGTCAACCGTTACAATTGTTTATTTGCCATAACCGAGACCTTTCTCTAACATTATATCATGTCATATATTGTAGAAAGTAAGAACTGACACTTGAAAATGTTGGCATTGGACGTAAAAAAACAAAAAAAGACATTAACGTTGAATGAAATCTAAAGTTTTGCAGAATCGTCTGGTATCTGCATTCTAGTCCGCCTTTGTTCCTTCCTTCCACAATTGGAGGAAAGTTATGACTCTCTGCCTCAGTCTTCTGCTCTTACACCCACTAAATCGCTCCGGTTGCATATTTTCCTCTTTCACGTCCTCTCACCATCTCTCTCTTGTATCCTACACATATTTCTGTTTCTCACTCTCTCTCTCTCTAGCTGGCCCTTGAAATGGCAGCACGTCTGTTCAAATTCAGCTCCCATCAGCACAGCACAACACAGCACAACACACACACACACACACACACACACACACACACTGAAGGGGGAACAAATTATTCCAGGACAGGAGAACTGTTTTGTTTGGTTCTCCCTTGTTTGTTTTCTCTCTCTCTCTCTCTCTCTCTCTCTCTCTCTCTCTCTCTCTCTCTCTCTCTCTCTCTCTCTCTCTCTCTCTCTCTCTCTCTCTCTCTCTCTCTCTCTCTCTCTCTCTCTCTCTCTCTCTCTCTCTCTCTCTCTCTCTCTCCAACAGATGGGGTATTTTAATGAAATCAGCCTTGCCTGTTCCCATCTGTGTGAGAAATGAATTTCACCATTTTTCTAAATGAGGGAATTTACAATGAGACAGACCGGAACGCAGGGAACCCCGGCACCAAGTTTTTTTTTTTTTCTTTTCTTCTGACTCTCCTCTTGTTTCTATTATGCTTTCACTGTCTGTGTCTCTGTGTGTCTGTCTGTCTTTCTGTCTTTTTTGTTTCTGTCAGTACAGGGCTTTTATCTAATACATTTCATGTTTTTGTTGAAAAAGCAGATCTAAAGTTATAGACACACATATTTGCTTTCTTACCAAGACTTAAATGCCTCATTCAACAATCGTTCTTAAGAACTTTTTATTAAACCCACTTACGCAGTTTTCACAAAGATTCTGACAATCATCAATGTTTTCTGATTTGGGATTTGTTCTTTAGTACAAAGAGAATCTACGCACACTCGAGAGTAAACTTACCCACATTTGCGTGCCGACATGTTTTTTGCATTATTATCAGTTATATTATCTTTTAATGATTATTTTCATTGCATTATGAACTGCTTCTAGTGATCAAGGTTACAGTGATGAGCAGCTTAGACAGATTATAAAAGTTTGGGACAGAATCATTCCTTTACAACTTTTTTATTGATGGTAATCAAGAAGTCGACTTTGAACGTTCATTTAAGGTCTTTTGACAACAAATGAAAAAAATATATATTATTTATATATTATTCCTATATTAGGCAATAAAAGCCTACAGTTTTCAGGCCTGTTAAAATTTTGAAAATGCATCGAAACCTCCACCAAACTTTGGCTGAAAACAGTAAGATATTTATTTTGGGTTTTGGTTTTGAAGCCATTCTTAAAACTAACCCCTTTGAAAGCGCTGGCTTATTTTCAACAGCATCTCCCGACTATGTGATGACATAAAGCAACCCTTGCAGCAGATTTCACCTGTAAGTGGACCTGGTGGCACACTATGGTTTAATTAGCGCAGCAAAGAGAGATAACCAAACCTGAGGTGACAGTCCCATTAAGCTAGAGCAGCCCTACTTAGAGCACAGTAGCACTCATTAAAAGCACAGACTCAATGTGGTAGACTACTACTTTAAATCAATAATAATGTATCTTTTTTTCTCATTATTTGAGGACTTGTTAATATCTTATAGTAGTTAGAATTTTTAAATCGTAATAAGATTGAGGTAGTTTCTGTCCTTTGATTTTCTCGACGTGGTGGTGTATTGCTGAAGAACAAAGGAAGTGCAGCGTTATGTTTAGCTCTTGAGATCTGTTTGTGGGATGTATCTGCTTATTAACAAATACTAGGTTGTCACTGGGCATGGCATGAAACGTCTCACTGCTCCAGCGGGGCTGCACAGTGGCCAACAGGTCAAACTGGTTGTATTGGGAAGCTACCAGATGTCAGTGTGCATAATCCCTTATGTCCACTGGATGCGGCTGTGTCATGGTCTGGATAAAACATAGATCTATTGGAGGTCCAAATGTCCACAGGAATCATTTTAGAAGGAGAGCATCTTCACACACGTTTTTTTTTAGTTCATTTTTATTTAATTTCTATGTCTCATCTTTTGCGCCAAGTGTATCAGATTTAAGATTCTTTGTTTCTAATTATTGTGTTGGCAACATTTCAGATTTACTTCACCGCATTTATTTTGAATTCCCATGAATTCTTCAGGTATTAATATTAAAACAAAGTAAGGCATTTATATACATCTGCAAGTGAATTTCTGAAAAACTGTCAAAACAAAACAAATACATATTGTCTACAGTATTTTTCACTGGTATTTTACTATGAAGGTTAAATTACTTCTCAAACAGACACAATACTGTATTTCATAGCATTCAAACTTTGTCTCACTTCATCTGTTGTTATTGTAGTGTTTTATACAGTTAAAAATAAAGTTTTATAGCTTTCTTCACGAGTGCTCTGAAGAACTCATGCACCTTTGCAAAACTAAATTCTCTAAACATTGCAGTTTCATCAAGCAGAAAAGGTCGCAGACGGAAATGTTGGCTTTTTGGGGATTTCATATTTTCATCTGTCAGTGACACAAGTGAGTTGTGTTTTCAAAGGAGAGTGTTTTCATGCTATTTGCTTGTACACATGCATCTGTGTCTGTGTAAATGCATGCACGTTTGAGAGGGGCTGCGAGTGTGAAGACACATGTGCATGACAGCGTGTGTTTTCTCAGGTGTGTTTTCAGGAAGGGAGCTTTCAGACATGATGACTGACGTCACCCTCATTATACACACACATCCACACACACAAGCACACACACCCACACACACACATAAGTTGGCAGGTTAAAGCAGTTAGCTACTTATAAAACAGAGAAGTCATTCAGACAACCAGCACCTGCTTTTGAGACGGCCTAACCAGCAAATTACACGGAAAGAGAGAGACACTAGGACACAAACTCAACACGACGATACCTAAATTCAATTCAAAGCAGAGTATTGTGAAAGTGGCGAGAATTACTACTGATATCACTAGTCAAAGCGAAATAGAGTTACAGAGAGAGGATCATAGAAGGAAAGCAACAGATCCTAAAAGTCTCATTTTAACTGAGAAGCAGCTCTATGTCATACAACCTGTGTGTGTGTGTGTGTGTGTGTGTGTGTGTGTGTGTGTGTGTGTGTGTGTGTGTGTGTGTGTGTGTGTGTGTGTGTGTGTGTGTGTGTGTATCTGTGGCAGGTAATGCGTCAGTAACACTTGTTGCCACAGCAATTAAAATATGCAAATCGCGGAGTGTTTGGGTAGAATCTGATAGGCTATGCTTAGCTGCACTCAGTGCTGATTGATCATGAATATACATGATCCAAGGCAACATCTGATCAGAAAATCACTAATGCATACATTCTCAGACAGACAGACAGGAAGACAGATGCATGTATGTGTTGCACGTGTGTTTATCTATGTGCTTACATACAGTATACGAAGCTGTAAGACTGCTGTGTGTGTGCGTGTGTGTGAGAATATGAATAAGCATGTGTCATGATTGTAAACAAATATGTAAGCCTGCATCTTTCTCATAACCCTCATCATTGGGACTCGGGCTAGCTGCCTGGAAAATATGCAAATATTTTTGACTCCGAAAATATGCAAATGAGGTTTGGGCGCAGAATTAATTAGACTCCCAACGTTCTACAGAGATTCTACAGAATCTACCAGCCGTCAAACTGTGTGAAGCGTGATTATGAGATCATTTGCATATTAGTCCTATTAAGGGACATTAGCAGGCCTCTCTGTCCTATTAGACCTAAGAACCGGTGTTTACTTGTTACGTTGATGAGGGATGTGAAAGGTCAACAAGTCAAAACCCCACGGTGGCCGGGACGGTCGGGAAATGAGAAATCTATGCTTATGAGTAAAGTCTTGCTGTCGGCTGGCAGAACTTTATAATATGATATTTTGTATTAATAGCATGGAACAAATGCACAATGTTACTATAGCAACTAGTCCAGCTGAGATTTGTCTCGATTTGACAGCAGCAAAGGTACAGCAGGACGCAGTGAAGAGCTATTTTGGATAGATTGCAAGGGCAGGACATTTTACATTTTTATTAGAGAGAAATTTAAAGCTGCTCTTTTTACACACTTTTATATTAACACTGGGTCAAATGTGTGTCGAGTGAAAGGGATCGCTCGTAGAAATGAACCCACTGGGCATTGTCGCTCCATGGCCTTTTTTAGCAGCTTTCAGCTCATTGTTTTGGTTTCACTTACTATGTCACTATTGGACTACACATGTCACAGCTCTCATCAGCATCTGATAATCCTACTGAAAAAGGTTAGTGACTTGCTGGTGAACATAGTGGAGCATTTAGCAGCTAAAGACTCAGATTGTTTACTCAGGGGTTGAGGGAGTTAAAAGCCTTTCCATTGTTTACTAATAGAATTTATATTTGCAACACATGATTGTATGCAATGAAACTAACAACTATCATTTTGACATTACTTTCTTTTTTAAGTAAGAAGACACCTTTTTCTATAAATGAAGGCTGAATTGGCCTCTAGGGGCAGACATATGTAAAACCTGTCAGATAGATGGCTACATTTGTTATTGCCTACTGTCATTATTTACAAATCCAGTTAAACACACCTTCATTAGCATCAAATTAGAGACATTTTCTAGTCACTTGATTAAGTCCAATATTCACTCTCCTTTTTTAATCGCCTAAGAAAACTATGTGGGTCTTTAGATTTCCAGTTGTTTTCATCAGCTAGTTGCTTACGTCTGTCTGCTGTTTATTGTTGGGCAGGTAGAGTATGGTGCATTTATCAAAGCAGTCCCAGAGCGGCTGAGATTGAGTCATACATCAAGAGTGAAGACAAAACAATGTGCTACAAGGAGGAACAAAAAAAAAGAAAATAAACCCATAGAGCTCCAGTTTGGGTGAGTAACGGAGTTTGAGCTCCTCTGGTGGAGCAGCTGGGTATTGTGTCTTTTACATAACAGAAGTCACTGATCTGTGTGAATGTGAAGCACAGCATTGCTTATGAAGAGGTTGGACCCTCAGCAAACAGCCCCTGGGTAAACATAGGGATGACTGGCGCTGATTAGCATTCAGATATTCTTCTTAACAGGGCTGGCTTATCTCACGTCTCTATGTCATTATGTTCACCAGCTCCACTCTCTGTCTGTCATTTAGCAAGTTTCAGGTCACTGGGCTCCAAGCAGGCTTTCAGCAGTACGCCATCGTTCAAATTACAGACAGGAAATGTAGACATGAATGATAACCAGCGACAGGCTACGTGCTCATAGAGAGAGCAAACAGCATGTACTAATATCTGTGTGTGTGTGTGTGTATGTGTGTGTCTGCGTTTAAAAGGTGCGGCAAAGAGCTCCATTAATTACACTCTTCTGTAATCTGTTTCTGGTGTGAATGAACTCTTTTGTGCATGTGCTAGGGGGGTTTTATCAGGGCTAAGCATAATGCTTGTGCTTGTTGGGGAGCATGAAATGAATCATTACTACAACGTGAATCATTACTGAAGTCCACCATTATTGCTACTTCAGGGCCTGAACTTTAAAAGCTGAATTAGAAAAATGGATCCAAGCCTCACTCGAGGGGGCTCATCGTTGAGCTTTTGTTTTTGCTGCATTACGTTTAACTGGGCATTTTCAAAGAGAGTTGAATGAATGCAAGAAGTTGTATCTTCCACTTGAGAAAGAGCTGGTAGCCGGAATGGAGGAGAAAAGGCAGATGTTTGTAGGATGAGTCCAGGGATCTGATTTAATCAATTGAATCCTCTTAGCTACGTATGCTACTGACATGCTTTGTGTGGTGTTCTTGATGTGGCCATGTTATACTCTGCTGACGTAATTAAACTTTGTACATTATCACCTGTGACTGCTAACAGGCAAACAAATTAAATTTGATGCAGCCATTTAATTTCCATGTCATTATTGATTCTAAGTCATCATGTTCATGTAATCTGTTTCTGGAGGGCGAAGGAGTGACGAGTGACAAGTTATGTATACGTCCCGGAAACATAATTGTTCACTTGACAGTATTTTTAGAATATCTGGACAGGACAAAGGCACTGAGAGGAATGCAATAGAGAATAGAAGGGTAAGCTTATACAAAAATATCTGCACAGTATTATATAATACTATATCATATGAAAAAAGTGTAGTTCCAACAGAAACATACTTAATAATATAGGCTTGCAAATTTAAAAACATTAAAATAACATTTTGGAATGTACTAAGGTGACTGTAAAGTCAGTAAAACTTAACTTCTATATATCAGGAATTGTACACATCTTTGAATTCAGTGGCTGTTCTGGAACTTTTCATCATAGCCGATGATCTTCATCTGCAGATGGATTCCCCCAGTAATCATAGTGGGTGTTCAAAATCTTTTTGAAGCGCGTTTCTAAAAATCTCAGTCATGTCGGCTTAAAAGCTGAGGTTTAATGGTTCTGATCTTGGGAGGCCGACATATTACACATCATCTTTTACACAAAAGAGTAGTCATTGACCGCACACATTGTTGCGTCACTTTTCCATCAACTTTACAGTAGATCCTCCTTCACACATAAAATAAGGACTAATAACTCCCTGGAGGGAACTGGGCCATTTCTCAAAAGGAAAAGATCATAATATCAATGTATTCCCTCCCTGGAATTCTTAACAAAACAAGTACAAGTCGGTATATGTGTGTGTGTGTGTGTGTGTGTGTGTGTTTATCACTGTATGCATGTTTGTATCTGTGTCCCAGTTAAGCATGACTGCCGAATCTGTCTTTTAATGAATTTAATAGTTCCATCATTTCTCTATCAAGCATCAACGCTGGTGTTCCGCACACACACACACACACACACACACACACACACACACACACACACACACACACACACACACACACACACACACACACACACACACACACACACACACACACACACACACACACACACACACACACACACACACAGATTCTACGTTGGTGTTCCCTTTTTTTTTTTTACTTCAATTGGAGAAAGATGCCAACTGGAAAAGTGACTAAGCAGATGTGTGTGTGCGTCTCAGGGTTATGTGCGTGTATATACCTCTTTCTTTGAGGGATTTGTTAAGTAATCTGACTGTGGAATTGAATTATGTCGTCATAGAAACCAGGGGATTAGGTTATGGGATGTTTAAGAATGGTCAATTAGTGTTACTACCGCAACATATGTGAGAGGAAAACAACGAAGGCAGAGAAGCATGCAGAGGAAGAAAGAGATATACAAGAGGGGAAAGAAGAGAAGAGAATAAATAAATGTTTATCAAGAATGTCTCTGCTGAAATGTCCATCCTGACCTTTGACCCGCCAAGAGCAGACAACTGAAAGCAAAATATGCTTTAAGAGATCAATACTGAAAACAACTTTTCTGGACGCCAGCTGTGTGCAAGAAGCAGCAGCAGCTTGTTGGGTAAAGATGTCTTGACCAAAAACAAAGCTTACCTCGATTCAAGACACCGAGACAGATAACACAGCAAAGAGAAAGAAACGAGGAGAACCAGAAAAGGGGAACAAGAGGAGGAGAACCAAAGTGAAACCGTCATCAGACTTCAAAGCATCCTTGTATCCGAGCTGTTTAGAATTTTTAATCGGGAGTCCAGAGCGACCAAAACAAAAGATGAAACGATACTGTAATCTGATAATTGTTGCAATGTTTAACAGAGGGAAAATATTTCTGAATACATTTATGTGTTTGCTGGAGTGAAATGAGCGTAAAGCATGATAAGATGTTTAATGTCGGTTTAAGTGGATTTGTGTTTTCTCCTTTTGTTTGTTGTCGGGCTTTTCTTTCTGGTCGTGGTGGACATCTGTGTGTATGCGTGTGTATGTGTTTGTGTGTGTGTTTGCGTATGAGAGAGTACGTAAGAGTGAATGAAATCAAGAGCTATGGTCTGCTGCAGTGTTTGTGTACTTTCACCAGTATTTACAGTACATCCAATCTGATCTCTGGGCATTTTGAAGAAAGCACATTTTTTTCTCTTCACTGGTGTAAACTGTGTTTTATGTTATATTTGGACTGTAATGTGTATTTTATTTTTATTTTATTCAATTCGTTATAAGAGCTCGGCCACATCAGCCTGGTCTGCAGTGTTAACAGTTTTCCTTTCCAGTATGATCACTGTGATTGCTGGATTTGCTCATATGTGATCTAATCCTGAAGCTGCTGAGATCAGGTCTCCAAACTAAGTTTTGTCACTAAAACACATGCAAGAAGTGACAGAAGAGATAAGATAAGATAAGATAATCCTTTATTAGTCCCGCAGCGGGGAAATTTGCAAGGTCATGTTTGTTGATCATTGTCACACGTGTACACATAATAGCCTGTTTCCACACGTCTCTCCCCCTATGTAGATCACTCACTGTGTTATGTTAATTAATGCAAACATCCAACACCCTAGTTGCAAGAGCAACAACTGCAAATGCAACACATAGCTCACCCAGTTAGGCTTCATGAGAGGCGAGTCTGGAGCTCCCAGACAGATTCTCCAATAAGTCAATATATTTAGCATGCTAGATATCTGGAATCCGTCTACAAGGCATCAGCTCCCGACTCTCGTCTTTGGACAGTTCAGACTATTTTGCCGGGGAGCTCTAAAAACTGTGATTGGAAAATCAGGGCTAAAGTTGTGTAGCTAGGCATAGTAAAGCATTTAGTAACTTCCTAGAGACCAAAAAAGAGCTAAATAAAGAGTGAATACTAGACTCACACTCATGTAGCAAAAACAAGATTCTAAATAAATGTTGCATCGTTTTTTGTTGGATGTGTAAATAAGAAACCGTTGACTAACTCGACCTGTGTTTGCAGTTTGTAGCTTTGCTCGGAGGTTCCCGAAGTGGAAAATGAATGCAAGTTTAACTCAAATCCTGCAGCCTCAGTGAGAAAGGCATTTATGTCTATAAACACCCACCATGAGGTTAATTTCCTTTGAGCACTTGTTGTTAAATTGGGTTATTTGTGATTCGTATCTTTACAAAATAACATCTACACAAGACCGTCAAGTTACATAATTCAACAGGATCAAATAACTCTTTTGATCACATTCTAAATAATTTTTATCAACTGTAACTCAGCATGCTGTTTTACTAGTAAGAGAAGCCCACACAGCGTCGATGGTCCCAACTCAGCGTGCATGCAGCTTTCATGGTATTTCTTTGTGTTCTTGCCAAAGCATCCGATACGATAGTGTGACGTGAATACACCACGTTGAAGTTTGTTAGTAATTACCATCGAGGATGTGTGGACAGTTGATTTTGGGGGAGGAGGGGAAAGATAGAAAACCGGACCAATTGATGTAGAGAAAGTTAGAGGTGATAAAAAAAAAAGAAGAAAAGAAGCAAAGTTGACAAAGTTTCCTTCTCCCAGCCGACCCTTACTCACACACATAGACACACTTGGACATGGACTCAGCCTTATACCTAGCGGCAAGGATTACTGACCCGATCAATGGGAAAATCGCCCCTGGACATCTGACCACGGGGGTGTCGACCTGTGCAGGACTGAAGGCGAGACCACTGGCGTTGGGAGGTCCCTAGGCACGGGCTGAATGCTACAAATCTAAAACGTGCGTGTCAGTTTAGCTCTTGAATTTGAGTGAATAACTGTAAGCATGTGAAATAAGTAAAGACTGTTTTCAGGGCGCCTGGGGCAGTGTCTCCCTAACAGTGGAGGTCATATAAATGCTTTACTCTGGAGATAACTGACAACAAACTTTAAAAAATACCCTTATCATGTGAACTGTTTAAAAAGGTATTCGAAGCACTGACTGTCTCAGATTCAGACGACCATCAGAGCAGTGTTCTTTAACAGGTTGCACTCTTCTTGGATAAGGAAACAAAGTAGATACAGATTTCAGACTTTTATTGAATACAGGCAGAATACACCATCTGCATTACATCTTATTATCATTTTTATGGATAGTTAGTGCGACTGAAGTGGCCTCCTTAACCCCGAATATGTCCTTGCCCACTCCACAGTATGTATACAAGTACACATAAGGATAGTCATATATAAATACTGTACATCCACACTCCTGCTTTGAGTTGGCTGCGGAAACAGAGACCATCTTTGTTATTCCCCCCTCTCTCTCCCTCTCTCTCTCTCTCTGTATATGTCTGTTTATATTCATCCCCGCTCTTTGAAGTGGTCATAACATTGCGTGTTAGTTTTGATGCTCTAATGAATAGACTGTTTTCATGTGACGCACTGGAAAATGGAAACTATGATTCTCTCCATTTCTTTCTCTCTCTTCAACTTTCTCTGTATTTCTCTCACCCACATCGATTTTCCTCATTTGCACTTTAACCTTCTCTTTTTATCTCTTTGACCCATCATTGTATTTACGGTATTGTTTTAGGTAATTATGTCACTTCGAATATCATCTCATTGACCATCTTGCCCTTTTGTCTTGTTCTCTCTCTTGCTCACTCACACTTTTTTTGTTCCCTATGTCATTATTATCACATTGTTTGATGTGTTGCATTTATTCCATCTTATATTCTGGCTATCTCTATGTTTCACTTGTTACAGTTATGCATTCGTGTGGGTTTTTATTTTTTTAATTACCTTGGTGCCTCGGTATGAAAGAAATGTGCAAGATGTCATGTTGTGCTTATCATCATGATCAAAAATATGTGATCAGAGAGAAGGAAAAATGGAGAAAGATACATTTCTGTACTTTATTTAGTCTTTAGGCTCCTCAGCATTAACATACTGACTATACAAACACTTATATTTACAAAATCTAAAACTACATAGTTTTACCGTATGTTTCTGACACATCTTCAGTTTTTCATGTTTGTGTATCTTTGTATTTTTTGTGGCTCGTCTTTTATATAAAATGTTCATGGCAGTTCATTACACAGATGTTGTTTCATGTCTCAAAGCCCCATAAAAGTGAAACCAAATAATTTCACCATTGTGCAGCCAGTTTCAAAGACACATGGACATCAATTTAAAAGGACTGTTGTTACACTTACAAAGTTTCTCTTCTCTTGTAGAACAAACTTTACCGACCAGAGTCTGGGTGAATTATAAACAAGTTGCTTTTCATTACATTAAACTAAGACATCTTGGCCTGGACTATAAATTACATTTTAATACATGACTTTAAAATACATAGGCGTATTTATTTATCTTGGTGCATTTTGCAAAGGAAAGTGACAGGAGCTGTGGCCAAACCCTGCTGAACTATGGTAACGGTCCGCTGAACAGACACTTTCTTGAATAGCTAGCCAGTTCCCAGACTTTCCACAGTTGTCATGTATCCAGGTCTGTGAGTATGCATGTATGTGTAAAAGAGGGGAAAGAAGAAAGACTGCCTGTGTACTCTGAGTGTGAGTGTCGGTGTCTCTGTGTGTGTGTGTGTGTGTGTGTGTGTGTGTGTGTGTGTGTGTGTGTGTGTGTGTGTGTGTGTGTGTGTGTGTGTGTGTGTGTGTGATTGCTTTCACCCTTGTGTTATGTGATTAGATTTGTCTCCTTTACCTTCAGGGTTGTTGTTTTTGTCTGCCAGCCAGTATATAAAAGCTATGGGTTTTTACACACACACACACACACACACACACACACACACACACACACACACACACACACACACACACACACACACACACACACACACACACACACACACACACACACACACACACACACACACACACACACACACACACACACACACACACACACACACACATTAAAGACCCCTGTGGCACAGCAGTGCATAGTCATGGACTGCCGCCAATAATTCATCTATACTACAATATTACTCATGTAGAACGCACACTTGCACACTTATGCACACACACACACACACACACACACACACACACACACACACACACACACACACACACACACACACACACACACACACACACACACACACACACACACACACACACACACACACACACACATGGCAAAGCCATTAGTTGCTCTGCAGACACTCAAAGCTCTGTAGTTATAACAACTGCTTTTGTCCAGAATAATAAAAGGTTTATAGTAATGAAATGAATGAAATTTTTTTTGACTGAAGCTTTTAGTTATGGAATACACAAACGCAGCTGAAAAGAAATCTTTATACTGAGGAATCCAGAAAGGAAGCTATCAGGTACTCAATAAAAGCTTAATAAATGATGGCTCAGAAAATAACCTTTATTGTATTCCTACTCTCATATAAAGGAAATGAATAAATGAATCTGTGTAGCTCTGCAAGTATCAGGAGAGACATTTTTGATCATTTGGACAAACACATTTTAAATTGAAACAGCCGAGAAAACTCTCTAATATCCCATAAAATACATTTGACCTTTGAAAATAAAACATGATGTTGTGTTGAAGTGCACAGATGAAGTTTGATGGCTCGCATTGTTTATTTTGTGCTGCATCGCCGAGCAGCCAAAGCTGGCAAAGAGTAAGCAATGATTGCTGAAACCATGTCCAATGCAGCACCAAATCTGCATATAAAGGGAACCCTCGGAACATTTTTCATCTGTATGAACTGTTGTATTCTTGGTAATGAAGCTTAAATGTTGGAGAAGTGAGTGACTGAAAGGTTACCAGTTGGAGTACAGTTTGTTCATCACATTGAACTGAGTGTTAAGTGCGATATAAAAACAAAATCGCAATCTTTAAAGGAGAGTCCCTCAAATGTTTTCACATCACAGATGTTTGAGTTAGTATGTGGATGTTATTATCCGTTTAGACAATGCTATTTTATATCACATTATCTCAATGTCATATTAGATAACAATTTAATTCCATTGAAAGAGGATAATTTAATCATTTTGAGTTATTGCCCTGCCCAAGTTATGTTTGGGAAAGATGATAGTTTGGGTTTAAAGAAGTCTCTAAGCAGTATGTGACGTGCTTGCGTACTAACATAGTTACATGGATACTCAAGTTGTACGACTTACGCTTTTACACGGGACACAAACACCGGTCTCTTTGACCCATCCATCCAACCTGACCTCTTCCCTAAACGTACATTGTCACTCTTTAAAATATTACACCTTTGCTTAAGTCAAAATTATTACATCGACTAGAGATCGACAGCTAAAAACAAACGTTAATGTGGGTAGTAATAAGCTGCCATGCACAGACGTTTTTCCCGGGGAGAACATCTTCTCACCAGTGCCCATAGCACCCACACCAGTGAAGCCCCTTGCATTTCTTAACAAGGTGCGTTCTAAATGACTACTTACAAAATGGCATTAGGTTCACCAGAAACCAGTAAAGAAGCAGAACTGAAAGAATGTTCAGTGTAGCAAGAACAGTACCAGAAACAAATGACAGTGAGCAGATATGGTTCTCTTTGCCTGCATGTCACAGCGCTATTAAAATGCATAGATTGGAATAATTGTTGGCTCTGAGGGATGTTCGGCAGGTTGGGGAGGCATATACAGTAGGTTGTTATGGAAAATATATTCAAAGTTACCCTCTCAATTCTGTGACTGATTACCGTTTAAGGCAGGCAATCAGTAATCTGTAATGGATTATACACGGAGGGTAACTTTCCAAACTTTTCTGCTGGTTCACATGAAAGATTTGTGAAGCGAGAAATGGAAATGATTCATCTCAGTACTGTTTTCTGTCTCGCACCAGCATAGTTAATATTGCCACCGCAAATCTTCTGCTGCAACTTGGTCACAGCTTGTTGATTTTTCAGAGGTACAGTTTGTTTCCAGTCTGCGCCGCCACTACCTCCACTGCCCTCCACTGGCCTCCCACACACAGATACATAACACACACACAGCTGGACAGCAGTCCCCTTGTATTACCCACTGTCACTGTGTCAGAGCTGTGAGTCAGTGGATGCTGACTACACAATTAAAAGGAAAATTCCACCCTCAGGTACTCTCTCGCTCTTAGATCCCATCAATCTGCAGTGCTCAGTGCATCCAGCAGTTATTTTGTGATTAAGTGTTGCAAATTACTCGTTTGTTGTACCCACTCCCTCTCAACCTGTCTCCTACTCTAGTTAATGCTTTCTTGCATTTCCCAGAATGACTTTAACCGATCCCTTCAGATCAGAAATGAACTTGTTTGTAGCTGGAGAGAGCAGTAGTGAAGGCAGGAGAGCAAGATTTGTTCCTATCGAGAAAAAGTGAGTCACGCTCTTCAGTCAATATGCAACGTGTCTTGCAAGCTGCAACGCATTATGGACTATCCAGGCAAGCATAGGACAATAATCACAAAAAAGTTCTGCTTCTTTATGATTATTGGTTGTCAGTAAGAGAGTCTTAAAGGAGTTAGGAATTGCTCTGACTGAAGGAATGATACAGAAAAAATAAATATTAAATAAATAATTACACGTTTATTTAGACTTCAAATTACACGTTTAATTCTTTATTTATATTTTAAATGATATCTATATATGGCATCTCCCTACATTCTGGTCTAAATGTTGTATCTCTACATTGCCAGGTGTGTAACTCTGGTTTAACTGTAATTCATCTAAAGACATTTAGTCTAATGAATATCAGCATCGGCCTTAAAATAAACAATATTTGAAATATGTAGAGCATATAATTGTAGAATGCATTTCTAGAGAATTACTGAGCACGTTTCCTCTGGTCAATCTTCATAAGATAAGATGTAGGCATTGATCTCTTTAAGTAGTTAGCTAGTAAGCTACGGTTTAAGCTACAATGTATTTTTTCCAATTACCTCAGTCTCGGGAGGACAGTTATTTCATTTCTCAGGTTGATATTTGGAAGACTGTGAGGTTTTGGCCAACTGGCTCTTTCATTTATTTACTGCCCCCCTGTAGGAGATGAAATCTGATAGGTTCTCCTCAGTGTCCAGTTCTACAATCTACCTTAAGCACTTTTGACAATGCAAGCTTATATCGTCCACAATAAAATTCTGAGCTTTAACGGCAACAAATCATCTCATGAAAAGGAATATACTGCCCCAATTTCCAACCTCCCATCACTGCTGGAAGCGAGTTGCCCGAGTATCGTCTGCAGACAGAGCTATCTGATTCACACGGCGATGTTTGGAAATTAGTATAAAAATAAACCTGCCATCACATCCAGAAGAAATCGCTGTGACTTGAAACCCTTTAACCACAGGAGAATGTTTCCCCCAGGATGTTTTCTCCTCTCCTCTCCTTTTTTTCCAGAGTTTCTGGTTAAATGTCAGAAACAATGAGGTTGTGTGATGATTTTATTGCTATAACACTCCCAAGCAGGAGCAGGGTTGAGCGCTCACACACAGACACACATTTTATCAATGTAACGCAGGCATGTAACACATGTGGTTCAAATACAGCAAGGGCCCTGCAATCAGAAACAGCAGTTAGTGAGCCACACACACACTTATACTGTATGCACCAACACACACACACACACACACACACACACACACACACACACACACACACACACACACACACACACACACACACACACACACACACACACACACACACACACACACACACACACACACACACACACACACACACACACAGGTATATTGAATAAATGCAGTCGTCTGCATCTGGCTGGAATATTGAATTTATTATCCCTGTTGTGGAGGCGAGACAGATAGATTTGGAAATATTACTCATGTAATCCACATTCCAATAGAAAACCCAACTCCACCTCATCCATATTGTTTTTTCATTTTACAGCGTGTCACCGTTTACAACATGCAGCCCAAAGCATCACTTATTTCAAGATCTGCGGTAAAGCCAAACAGTATCCCTTTGATTATGAATGTCTTTTAATGTTGCAGTGTGGTTTTAAGGGGGGCCACGGTCCACTGAATCCCTCAGTACACGTTGGAGACCATGGGTCCTTGACAACCTCCCATCATGGTCCACTCCGCCTTTTGAAGACTTTTGTTTATTTTGTCCCCTGACTGACTGACTGACAGTGGGACTTGAACCTTCACAATGTGAAATTCTTCTTTTTACTCTTTTGTGAGTAAAACTAAAACAGAGCAAAAACAAATAGCTCATTATAGCAACTTGGTGTGTTGATTTTGTAAATGATCAAATCCCCCAAACCTTCTTGTGAACAGGTGGCATTCCGCAGGTTGAAATGAGCAATTAAAAATGTTGTGCAATTAAGATCGTTTGTTGAATCGAATTGGAACTAGCAAACTCAACCAAAAAAGTGAGTGAAAAAGTGTTTTAGGGTCAGAATATAAAAATGTTCTTGCATAAGCTCCAATATCAGCTGTTAGTCATAGCAAAGAAATCTGCAACTTAAATTCAATTTTAGCATATTACTTATGTGAAATGCACATGTATTTCTGTATAGGTATAGATGTTAACCTATTTTTTTTCTCTGGTAGTTTTAGTAAAACTATGCGGACATTGTGCTATTGTGTTGAAGCACTTTGTTGTTGTTGTTGTTGTTGTGTTGTTGGGGGTAAAGCAGCCATAAACAGCAGTGAAAATGTTTTTCAATGTCAACCGTGGCTCATTGATGGGAGAGAATGGACCTCCTTCTTCTGATATATACATATATCTTTAAAAATAGTCTTCTTGTGTGATCACAAAGAAAAAGTAAACACTGCTACATGGCAACACCACTCTTGATGGGAACCTTTGAATATAACCATTGAGGGATCTTGGAGCATTTCTCATTCCCTCCCCTCCATCGGTCCAGGAGCGGCAACGGTCTGGCTGCCAGCCCACTTTCCGAGCTGGGGCGTCTTGTAAGGCATTGCATTACCGTATATTTTATTTATCTGCCTTTGCATCTGTGAAGAATGGCGCTATTCATTGCTGTTGTTGCTCTTGCTTGGCGAAGTGGTTCAGCAAATGGTAAAAAGATCGAATGGTCCTGTTGTTTCTGAGATAAATAACTCTCAGAGGTGAAAATACACTCCGTCTCTGCTTATTCCGTTTTTTTTATTCCCAGCTCATCCCTCCGTGGACCATTTGAGGGTCAGAAGAGGATTTTCGGGGCACTGAGCCATGGCCTGTTGGTTGTTGCTAATGATGATTTAGGAATTGAAGCTTATTCTATTGCTGTGCTCCTTGGTAGTCAAGCTGCATGACAGTGGAAGCTAAGTGCCAATAATTCTAAATGTAAAATGTACAAAAATATTAGATTTATCTGCTATTGCTCAACTTTTCAATGCAAACCACATAGACAAATAAATATAAATAAGTGTTTTGTAGCTTAATAATTTATGGCTAAACAATGCACAGGCATACACATAAAAACAAGCATACAAACCTGTGTCAGCTACAAAAATGCACACAACTAAATGATGTGGTTAATCATTCGTTTGGGCATTCTGGGAAACAGACAGACACAAATAATGTCACAACCTAATTTATTGAACAATTCATATATGAATTTTTAAAAGAGTAGACTGGTTTGAACTGAGTTTAACACAGATTCTACACACCCAAAAGATGTTGTGTTTCATCCCCAAAGGGAAAGCTCAGAATATGAATAAGGTGACAGAAAAAGAGGAAAACTGCAAAGACGATATCATAGATCAGATAGATTCTCTCAAAGTAATGATAAAATCAGTAAATGGTGGAACTAGAGAGTGTATGTTGAAAATTATGGTTTTTTTATTTGGTATTCACCCCATTCTTTTGCTTTAATTATCTATTGTATCAAATGTTGATGTGTTTTAATTAACACTTTAATACTTTATTAAATACAAATTAATTCCTGTATCATAAATAGAGCAGAAACAATTTATCAAGTTGTTGCTCCAACTTTTTAAAAGTCATATGTTCTAGCTTCTGAAATGGCAATATTTACTGGTTTTCTTAGTTCATTAAGAGTACATTCCATTAAAATAAGGCGACAATTTGGGGGTTTAAAGACGTCACCTTGGGTTCTTGGAACTTGTGACAAACATAATATTTCCTGACATTTAATGGATTAAACAATGAATGTATGAATTAAACGGCTGGTTAATCGATAAGGAAAATAATGCGTTAGTTGCAGCTCTAATTAAAAACGAAAAACGAAAAAATCTGTACTCACAGCCTATTGTCATTGATTTATCATTGCAACGACACATTCACGCAGACAAACACACAGTGTACAGCTCATTGCCAATGATGTATGTGTCCAATAGAGACAGTATTGATTAGCATTATATGGCAACAATAGATAGCTTACTGTCAACTTCGGGATATTCTGTTGCGTGTGTATTTATGTGTGTGTGAGCTAGAGTGTGTGTGTGTAATGTGTGAGGATAGTTTAATGTATAGTTAACTTGGTTTGTGTGTGTTTGTGTGTACGTGCTTTGTGTCCTCTGTTCACATCGTCCTATAACCATAAATACTGTCTGTAAATGACTCGCACCGTCCAACACACACAAACGCACACAAACAGCAATAACTATAATTTGTATCTAACTGCATCACCCTGTCCAAGGCACCAAGATATTTTATACACACATTGTCTCAACATGCCAAATTAACTGCTGCTGCAAAACCCTTTGTCTCTCTGTAACACAAACACACACACACACACACACACACACACACACACAGAATCAGCTGTAATGTCGAGAATAAATGTGTGTGTGTGTGTGTGTGTTTGTGTTACTTTGTGTGTGTGTGTGATGGCTAGCACGCTGCATAAAGCAGGTCGTTACTGGTCACAGGTCTGTTGACGCTGGCAGAGATTTTGTCTGAAGGGAGTCTCAAACACTGGCTGGGAGGCTGAGGTCGGGGACACTTAAAAAACACACAGAGCCATTTACAGCATATATGGGGACATTAAAAGGAGAAATCCTCCCTGATATAAAACTCACTCACTGTGGAGTATTGTATAATACTCATACAATGCATACACACCAACAGGTAATTTCGGGGTGAAGCTGACAGGTGATTGATGCTGTTCTTAGTCATTTCACCTGAGGGAATACATTTTTTTATCAATTAGCCTCATCAGTGTTCATCACTTCTGTCAGTTATTGTTTTACAGTGGCCCTCAGAGACAACACAACACGACAACTGTATGGGGACAACAACAAAAATGCATACCGATGTACTGTATATCCTGATCCTTCTTTTTACAACATGGACATTTCCTTTTTTATTTTCCTAATATGAGACATCATTCCAGTTACGGGTCGGAACAATTTAATTCTTGAGCTCTGTCTTTGTTGTCAAAGTCACTTCCATTAATTGAAAATGAAATGTAACGTTATGTCAAGCTGAACGAGGAATAATTCATCATAACCGCAATGATGGAAGAGAACTTCGCCACAGAGAAAGCTTGTCCTAACAGCAAGCATTAAGTTATGTCACATAAACAAATCAGCTGTGAGCTCAGAATCAGACCGGATATGTAACCACTTAACAGATGGGTGGGTTATAGACATTTGTACTTTTTAAACACACATTTTATGTTCGGATATGACACCTTTATATATAGGTTTTTGTAGGTAATTACGATATTGTATATCTCCTGATTTTAACTTCACCAATCTGCTCTTCCATGTCTATTGCAGCACTTTTAAAGCGAGAGACAGGATTAAATAGACACAGGGAGTCCGACAGAAGTTCAGCTCGCCGCTAACGTCCACTTAGGACACAGTATCTCATGAACAGTTAATCATTCATCCTCTGTCTGGTACAAATCCATGTGCAATTACCTGGTAACTATAAATTCAAATGTTCTAATTCTAAATAATATACGTACATCTCACCTTCCTCATGTTCATAAAATATCCTGTCACAACCTTCACATATTTATTCTAGCAGATTGCACACTGCATCATTGCACTTGTATCTACATTTCATTGTCATTGTTTTTTGTGTTTTTGTGTTAATGCATGCATTTTGCATTTTTATTTACATGCTGTACATAGTAGCTAAATGTCTACCCTTTGTTCCTCTTGGATGTCCTTGTATTTTTTTGGTTTTATTAGTCTGTTTCTTAGTGAGTGTAAGAAACCGGAGTCAAATTCCTTGTTTGCTTATGCATACATGGCCAATAAAGCTGATTCTGATCATGGATTTCAGGCATATAATATAACATCAATTTTGACAGCTGTAGTACACACCATGGTACAATACCCCCTGTTATTTTTTTTACCAGTTGCTTGGTTGGCATCTGACTAATGGTGTAGTCTGATTTGCCAGTTTATTATCAATAACTTCTTTGTCATTAACCCCGTATCTCTGTTATAGCAAAGCAAGGTTGGATCAAGTGGACACAACTCACCTTAATCCTCATTAGTTAATGGGGAACGCATTGCAGATTAGTTTCTTTCAACCATAGTTCCTACATGAAACTGCTCATAACAAGGTCTGAGGATTATCTTGAGTAACCGGCTCATGATTTCTGGGAAGAGAAACCGCTGTTGAGTTTATAAATTTATATTTTTGGCGCCTTGAGCATCACTGGCCGAGTGGCATATAGTCCAGTTCTTTTTGATAGAAGGCAGACAACTACTGCCAATATCTCCAAAACTAAACGACTCACACCGAAGTAATCTAAATTAATAATAGGCACTACAGGTAATAGGACCAATAAAACGTTTTTTGGATTTTGAGGTGAACTGTCCCTTAAAACTGAACATCATTTTGAGCAGAATTTGAGCAGAAGCAGATCAAATCTGAGTGCAAGGACAGGGTAATGAGGGAAAGAATTACACAATCTGAATGTAAACGCAAAAGCTCCATACTAGCATAGCCTTTGAACCATGTCCGTGGGAAGAAGGACAGCGATGTTGAATTTCTTTGAAAGGATGACTGACGTATTCTATTATGTTATCCATCATCCAATGATTTTACCTCATTCAAGAGCTGTGAACAATTGCAGGTCTCTCTGAAAGCTTGGAAACATAAGAACAAGGCTACATTTACTTTATTATGCCATCAGGACAGAAAATCCTCCAGCTGAGACACAAATCCTTAAGCTGCATCAGTGGTGGTGAAAAGGAAGCTGAATTTGTGGTCACAATGGCAGCACCCACTGAGATTATCTGGGGATACACGCACGTTTTTCTGTTTCACATCCGTTGGCTCCACAATGAAACTAAGCTCAAACGTGGATTACAAATAAACTCCAGGTGATAATGTTGGGATATGAAAATTTTGCAAAAGAGAAATACAAATGAACAACTGATGAAGACATTTGAAGGACAGAAGAGTCATAAAGATATGTAACTTGTTGGAAGACACATGAATGTGAATGACAAATACGTCCTTGGTATGTATCCAATATCCAGCACAATATATGAAATCCAATTGTATTAAATTATATATGGTCTGCTGTTTCATCCCTCTCACTGCACGCATTAAAAACTTGTATCACATTACAGAGAAGCCTATGTCACACAGAAGGGGAAAAAAACACCAGGAGCCAAAGGCTTAGTGAGAGGCTTTTATTTTGTTATATTTTGAATTTTCTGTTTTCCTTAACGTAAATAGAGACATTTCCAATGCCGGGAATGAAGTGTATGACGTTTACTATTTCCTAGGGGAGGACCTGCAAACCCACCGCTCAATATGTGTCTCCCCAGCTGGCTACTATTTACACCCAGCTGGACATTGTATGCACTAGTTGAAAACTCAGGGTAATCTGTATATGCCCAAACACTGTGTAACACGACCACCACGGCAAGTCTATTTGGTAAAGCTACGGATAGATACCGGGGTGAATAAAAAGCGCTATCCTCTTTCTGTTTTGGTTGCACAATGGTTGACGCACTGCCTCTGTGACGTAAATCAAGCCTTAATTTTCACTTTCTGCCACCCAGTGAATTACTCAGGCCAAGGTATCTTGTTTGAAATGAGTAGAATAAACTCAACTCAATAGAGCTGACAGACTGAATAGAGAAAGAATGAGGGTAATGGAGAACAGACCACAAAATAGAAAATGCAAAGGGACAACATAATGGAGTAAAATGGTAACCCTCAATTTGATTGTTCCCAATACAAAGGGAGCTTACTTTTCAACGTTGTTATTTATACACAAGGCCATTAGTAATGTATGACCCTAGGAGACAAAGTGCTTTTATTCTGTAGATATGAATCCTGGTTTACTGAAGGAATTGCACTGTGTTTTTTCCTCTCGGCCTCTCTAGTTTTATCTCTCACAGTCTCACTGTAATTACTGAAGTTAACTATTTTGCAAAAAAAAAAATGTTAAAAAGAGCTTGTGGATTGCTCTTTAAAAGAAGTACTGAAACAGCTATTGGAGGAACATTTTTATGTTTTTTACTGCCTCTCCCCGTTTCTTCATTTTTTTCAGCTTTTTTCTCTTCCTCCAATCTCTTTTTATTCACTGATTTCATTTTTTAACTACGTTGACTCTTGTCTTTCTGTTGTTCACTTTCTCATTTAAAATCTCCAGTTAAGTTACAGTATAAACAAAGAGAGAGAATACTTGGAAAAAAAGAGAGACACTGACTGTGGCAAGGTTAATTGAATTATTGAACTTGTATTATGTTTTGCTTGCTTTGTTTGGCACAATTGTTCCAAACTACCAACTCAGCTGCACAGATAAATGAACTAAACCAAATTCAAATGCAAGCTTTCATCTGCACGTGTGAGCTGACATTGTGTGATGGGGGAAAAAAATCGAATTCCTTCAAAGCAGTCCCAGTATCAAAGTCAAATGTTGTCCCGACCTCATGAAAATGTGGAATTGATAGTTTAAAATGGAAAACATGCACTCGCGCTGTTTCTCTCTTTCACTTTCTCATTTTCTCTGTCTCTGAATTTCCTTCCACTTCTCCCATCATCTACCTCATGAGTATTCAACATCAATTCACAACATGTATTCATTCTTTCTTTGTATTGCATTCAAACAGACCTGTAATTTGAGGAGGTTTTGTGCCTCGAATGGTAATGAAATGGAGCAGTTGAAGCAGGTAATGAGAGCAAGAAGGAGGCAGAAGAGAAAGCAACCGGAGCAATACAGGGTAAAAATTAAGATTCATGACGAAGACTGCTCCATTAAAGCCATCTCTTATGATTTCATATATTTTCCAGTTTCCATCTTATACAAAAGCCAGAATTATTTCAACCCTATTTCATAAAAAATATTTTCATTTACAACTTATTTGCATAAGCAAATACATTTTGTAGGAAAGGGTATGTGACGCTGCCTGGATTACATTTTTAATCAACACAACAAGGAAGCAATTACATCTTCAAGCTGTTCACTGTCAACATAGACATTTGTTTTCTCTGCACAACAAAAGGCTGATTAACATTTTTATGGTACTGTAAGGAAAACTAACAGCCCTTTAGGGTTAGAGAAAGATAGGGGGCTTGAATAAAAGTAAATATTTGAAGCACAAGACGGGATGCATTGATACTTTTTCCATTTCTCACCATCTGTTTTAGTTAGGGTTAGGGTTACACATGGAATACAGGAAGTGAATCACAGGACTTGGTGTTAAAGTCCTGCACTTTGTCCGAGAATTCATTTTACATGCACACGAGAGTCCATACTTAAACAGCCCGCCCTTTATTAACACAATAAGCTGCACCTGTAGCATGCCTCCTACTGGTATAGACAATGATATCAGTGCCCCAGCATCATTATAAATTTAGATTTAAATTATTGATAAGCTAACTGAAGGTTATGTTCTTACTGTATGATAGGACATTAACCCCAGATGAAGGCTGATGGAGATTAGATAGATGGAGATTAAAATTATTCATGGTTTTAAATAGTCGTAGGGTCAAAATAGATGTTATGAGGCTATTAGCAACATCCAGTTCATCCCGGTAATAACGAACAACATTTTTAACTAGCCTATAAGGCCGTCTTATACCAACAAAACCTTAACTACACTATTATCATTATCATTCTAGTATTGTCATTTGAAATGACCACAATCTCAGAGGAGGCTGGACTAATGTATTTCATCTTAATCTGTTATTTGCCAAAACATATTAATGAGGCTTTACCGGATGCCTTGTTGGTCAGACTCAGATGCCAGGGGGGGGTGACAATTTGGGAACGAGACCGGGCTGAAGCAGCAGAGCTCACGAGGGCAAAACTATTTAGAAGCTTACAAATTGGTTGACTGCTCCGCTCCAAATCAAAACAAGATCTTACTCTTATTCTTTTATGTCAGACTCAACACTACTGTGGCAAATTACTGCCTCTCAGGTTTAGGACCGAATTACACCTTTTAGAAAAGGTTCGGTTTACTCGTCAAGTAGTTCAAACCAGGTCCCATTAAAGCCAATCAAAACTTGAGTCACCAGCCTTACTGCACAATCTCCATTTCAATTACTTCACAGCAAAAAAAATAATCAAAACCTACTTGACTTTCCAAGACCATGAAGATGAATGTGTTGAAAACAGAGCGAGCGTGCGGCTCTGATAACGTTAATGAGATGCTCATGAGCAGCTAATGGATTTGCATGCTGCTACACTCCCGTTATTCAGCCTAGCATTTAAGATGTTTTTTTCTCGACATCTGGTGTCAAGGGATTATATCCACATTTTATAAGAGTGGAGACAATTTAATCCGAGTAATTACTGAGGTAGATGTGCGAGCAGCAGTCTGGGGAAGTTATTAAGCAGCAATATAAACAACAGATTGATCAACATCCTCAATGAGCATGTCTTGAGTAAAAATGTGCCCTGAATGTTACACGACTGACCACTTCCTTGAACTTCACACCCGCAGCATACAAAGACTTTTTCGTTTTTGGCAGATTTTAGGAAAAATTAAGCATTTGATTGATTTTGGCATGTTGTACTGTAAACATTTGTGGGCTGAAAACAGATGTGCATTGAAAATTCTTCTTCATGCAGCCTTTGCTCAGAGAAGAAAGCAGTCATCACTGTCTACAACGATGCCCGGTCTTTATGTAAATGAGTTAGCGGTGCAGCTAGACCAATCTAAAAACCCTTTTCTTTCAGAACCACCGTCTCTTGGAGTGGAAAGCCTGGTCCATGCAGATAACCAAGTGATCCACAACGCATCAAAGACAGATTGCTGACAGAATCTGCTGCAGCCGGCCGGCTAAAATTGGGCCCGAGCTGTAAATCCTAAAACACAGCAATAGAGATTAACAAAAGTGATGATCTGAAACATGAGTTTGCTCCTGGTGCGGCCTTGAGCTCTCAGTGGGCCACACTCACCTTGGTGTAACAACCAGAGCGTCAGAGGGTTACTTACAGCACGGCAGTAAATACATGGAGAGTTAAGGCTCATAGTTCATGACGATAGTTTGATACAAGTTCTGATACTCTGATGATCTATCTTCCCCACAGCAGTGTTTTCTGTTATGCACAACCTTCCAAATCCATGACTTTTCATTCTTTAGCACCCTTTTGTTGTGTGTACTGTATGTGAGAGTGCATACCTGAGTAAGCGGGTTACTTACATATTCACATTATTTACAGGATGTACAGGTGCAAGTGTGTATATCTACGTGTGTCAGTTAGTATGTGTGTGTAGGTAATTTAAGTTTGGTGCAGATTGCCGGTGAATTTATCTATTTCTCAGTCACTGCCCTGACCTAGTATTTATTACTTCATGTCCTTGGGCTGTATGTATGTGTGTTTTTGTGTGTCAGGTTTACTTCCACTAGAAAACGGTTGTGCGCATGTTTTTCCTCCATCATCCCTCAATAAAATGCTGCACCTCTTTTAAGATTAGATGTTATGGTTACAATGAGGGGTTTGGTGAAGATAAGCGACGGTTACAGTTAAGGTTTAAGGCTAGGGAATTAATAAGGGAATTATTAGTGAACAACAGTAAAATATCAAAATAATTAAAACAATAAAAACATGTGTGTGCCAAATAACAGCATCAATAACAGTTTTGGCCTCTTATTCCAGAAATTTATTGAGAAGACAAATGGAGAGGAGGGGTTGAAGAGTGAGAGAAAAAGGAGGGGAAAAGTTGAGATAATAAAATCAGCTTCATGGTGTTTTTTAATAAATTATTCGCAAAGAGAGCTACAGGGAGGACGAGATACAAACAAAGCAAGATAGAGGAGATAATAAGAGAGAAGGTTACATGCTTGCATGGATATGGTGCTAACCCTTACACTTCAAGACAATCACCCACAAAACTCCACCAGAATGATGCAGCGTTGCCTGTATGCCTGAAATAAATAACTCAACAACCAGCAGGTTGATTTTTACTGTGAAGATAACTCTTTCTTCTCTGAACAGTTACAGAGAAAAGACAGTGGGGTTATAAAATAAGATACGATAGGACAAAATAAAACTTAACTTATCCCAAAGAAAATTATTTTGCCTGAGATTGATCAAAGATAACCACAGTATAATAATAAAAAAACAGTTAAGTAATAAGTATTAAGTGTTTCAGAAGAAACACTGACACCAGTGCAAAATACAAAAAGCATAACAGTAAGGTAAATATAGTACAATAATTTGACTAAATTTGAAAAATTAAATAACAGCAACATTAGATTAAAAACAAGACTATAAATATGAAGTGTATAAGAAGCAATACTAACACCAGTGCCAGGAAACATTTGTGTAAATGATGTATATTTGTTTGGTTGGTTTTAAGTAAATAGACTAACCCATCATGGCAGAGTTGTACAGTTCTGGAACGCTGGCTGCGTGATTGGTCACCGCAGCGCAACGTTGGGTTGTTTTCTCTGAGAGCAATTTAATGAACAATGCAGCATACACACAAAATGTTAGGGCACGCACAGACACACACTCAGTAACACACTCAGACGGCCTGAGGACCTCTGACACTCTATAGGAAAGAGCAACAGAAGAAGGGAGAGAAACAGAGCAAGAGGGAAAGGAGGAAAGGAGGAAAGGCAAAATGGAAGACTAGAGGACAAGGAAAGGATGAATTAATAAAAATCTGTAGAAATCTTAATGCTGCTATTGTCTCTTTATTTGCCTGTTTTCAGCCAGTGCGCACTAAAAAGCAGATTGCAGCAGTTGCATTTGTCAACCATACTTCCTGAAATCTTTCAGGACACTGTGAATTTCAAGCTTTGCCTTCAATATTTCATAAGCTCATTTACATCAGTTCAAAAACACGTTCACCTCAGCTTTTGCATTTTGATGCTCTGCAGTGTTCATTTTACTTTTCTTGCTATTCAAATGAGAAAGAAATTACAGAATGGCATCTAAAAACAAGGTTTTAAAGCAAACATAGAGCATCTCCCATCCAATAATCTTTTTCAAAATAAGAAGGGAGCAATTTCAGGCAGATTTCCCCCAAAAGTTCCAACATTGACCTCCAATTAGAAACTGGTGCCAATATTTGCATTCTCCATTTTGCCCTGATGGGATTTGAGTGGCCTGTAGGATGTGTGAAATGGGATTATGTATTTGCTGACAGCACGGTGAACTAAGACACAAAGTACAATTGTCAATGAAACTGAATATTTTCATAAAATGCAATATGTAAAACTGTAAATCTTCACTTTGAATTAAAATAACTTTTATTTTCCTCTTGAGTAAATACAACAGACATACATCCACCTACTTATATGACATTACAATTACATGGTTATATTTCTTCATTAACCCTTTTTATAAAAGCACTTTCAACATTAATTAATCTGCTAATCATTTTATCGATGAATTATTGTAATTAATTGTTTTCTCTATAAAAAGTTTTGAAAAAATATGAAAGAAAGTGATGTTTCCAAACTGCTTGTTTTGTCCACCAAAATACAAAGACCTCACAAATGAGAAGCCGGTAACTAGGTTTGGTATTTGTCCCTTAAAAAATAATCAATCAATTAAACACTTAATCATCAAAAACAGTTGCAGATTTAATTTATGTTGACTGGCTCAAGCTTTGAGCTACAAAATAAAAAAACTATTGAAATATCTACAAATGTTTTAAAGAAAAAAAATTGAAATAATATAAACCTAACAGATTTCATCTAAAAACTAGACAATATACAATATACTATATACTGAAATCTCAAATAAAACCCCAAATCATGAGGTTAAATTTGAATGCAAAATGCCTGTCCATCACTACAGTCATGTGAAAAGCAGAAAAGCAGCATCATTTCAGACTTATAGTTCCCCAAAAAATAAACCCTCTAATTCCTATCCGTTTAAAATTATTCACTGTGGCACAGTGTGAATTTAAATCAGCCTGTGAAGATGACTAACTGTTGCTCAGCAAACAAAAAGATGAGTAACGTGAGGGTCGTGGTTTTGCCTGCAGTGATTGGCTCAAGGCCAGAGACTCCTGGCATCAAAACACAGAGCAAACAGAAGTGTTGACGAGGTTTTTCTGTGGGATCATCAACAGGTGGCAGGACGCCCGTTTGGTGGCAGCTCCGTGCAGTCGAACAGAGTGACTTCAAAGTCTGACTGTTGTCTGTCTGTCTGTCTGTCTGTCTGTCTGTCTGTCTGTCTTACTAGCCCAGAGGAGCTGGAGGTCTCAGCTCCAGCGTCAAAATTAAGACTTACTCCCATGGCCCATGACACACACACACACACACACACACACACACACACACACACACACACACACACACACACACACACACACACACACACACACACACACACACACACACACACACACACACACACACACACACACACACACACACACACACACACACACACACACACACTCTCCAGGTCCCAAAGTTGTTGCACTCTGACCGAATAAACTAGCAGCAATGAATCACTGCATGTGTGTGCAAAACACATTTTTGTATTTCTATATCACTGAGTGATACAAAGAGAGAATGACGGCTGGACTCACACAGGAAACAGGGGGAATATAAACAGAGAGAAAAAAGAAAAGAAAAGTGCATCCCTCTGCAGCAGATAGTTTGATATTGTTTCTTTTGTCTTTAAAAACACACATGTAAATGCAGCATCCCCTTGCTGGCTGTCCAGTACCCTTCACCCTGCATTGCCCAACATGCTCTTTGCATGGTACAGTGACAATGTATCTAAAGTAAGTGTGCGTGTGTGTGTGTGTGTGTGTGTGTGTGTGTGTGTGTGTGTGTGTGTGTGTGTGTGTGTGTGTGTGTGTGTGTGTGTGTGTGTGTGTGTGTGTGTGTGTGTGTGTCTCTTTTGCGATTAGGACCCTGCATCCGTGTGCGTGGGTGTGTCTTTGCACTTTTTGTGTAACGTGGGCTGAGGACAATTCATCTACATTAGCAAGAGATTAACCTGCTCACCTAACACATTCATCACTTGCACGCACACACACACACATGCACGTACACTGCCTTAGGCAAGGGCAGTGCAGAAAACACACCCACTTGCACATGCAAATATGCAAAACAAAGTGGTGCAGTGCAGCTACAATCATACACACACTTACACAAATCAGGAAAAATATGTTTAGTTTAAAGACCTACAAGCCTTCCAGCAATCATCCACAGCAGTACCAAATGTGATTTGCAGAGACATTCATCACTTCAGCCGTCTAGTAAGGGTATTTTCTTAAACTTTTAACCGATTCAATGAAATACTGATGCGTCTATATAACCTACATAAACAACCAACTCTATATGGTTCTTCTTAATGCCTGTCATTGGGTCTGCTTCCTCGTGAAATCAAACGATTTACAGCATGATGGTTCACCAGATACTCACTCCTTCAGCTCAGAATCCAGCTTGGCCTCTGCTTGCCATGGACAGATCCAGATCCGGCTTAGCTGCCACCTTCCACCTGCAGTCAATGGTGAAGAGCCCCGACAAGCGGAGAGGAACCCAAACCAGTTTGACAAATAATCAAACTAATATTGATCCAATGGTGAAATGAGACAGTCACCAAAAATCATTTAAGCTACTATTTTGTTCACTTTTAAGTGTTAAAGGCAGATATTGGCTTCATGAGCCATTAAATGAAAGCACTGTGAATGCACCGATACTGTACATAAGTAAAAAACAGAAAAAGCAGTCCCTTCTGGAAAGAAGTGATCAGTGATCCGTTACACCCTCAATTATTCTCTTATCTAAAAAGAAAATGCATCATTTTGAAGATCTGCTATGATATTGTTTTTCATTGAACAAAAAGGAACTTCACACTTGGGTAAAATACCAAGCCTTAACATAAAAATGGTCATCTTAATGTGAGGACAAAAATTATGGAACATGAAGTTTTACAAGAGCAAAGACTAAATGGGACAGAAGCAGAGAATGGATCAATACTAATGATGTCTGTAACTACAGAGACACACTTTCTCTCCAACTCCTTCACCTCATCTCCCCCTCAAACCCATATATAGACGTATATAGACTTCTGTTTCTCGCTCTTTGTGAAAACCATAACTCTTTTTCCATTTCATGTAGAAAGCAGAAACAGAAATTCAATTTAGTAGCCTGATTGGCTGAGTTGCCTTTGGGAGAAAGACAGGGAGGAAAAGAAAGGGAGAACGCAAGAAGGAAAGAGAGAGAAAGGAAGAAAAATAATTAAGAAGAAAAAGAGAGAGAGAGTCAAGTTTAGAAAGCAGGTAAGATGTGGAATGTAGTCTGGAGAGGCAGAGAGGAAAAGAGGAGGGAGGGAAGCAAGAAGGGAGAGAAAAGAGGAGGGATGCAGGAAAGGAGTGAGAGAGGGAGAGAGAGAGAAGAAATGATGCAGAGAAGGAGTGACAGGCCGAGGGAGCAAGGGATGGAGGGATTAAGGGACCGAGGGAGTACACAGAGAGTCAAAAAAAGGAGGAGAGAAAGACAGAGAGGCATTGTACTGTGTGGCAGCCCCCAGCCGCTGTTTGCTTTGGTTGCCGCGGCAACCGCTAGAGAGAGAGGGCTGATAAGTTAACCAGATGGTTAGAGACTGGGAGAAGGAGCAGTGTGTGTGTGTGTGTGTGTTCGTGTGTGTGTGTGTGTGTGTGTGTGTGTGTGTGTGTGTGTGTGTGTGTGTGTGTGTGTGTGTGTGTGTGTGTGTGTGTGTGTGTGTGTGTGTGTGGACATTTCAGAGTAAAGACCATTTAATATGGGACGGCTTGTGCAATCGAGGACAAACGCCGTGTCCGTGGTTAAAAGGTTTGGTTAGGTAAGTAGTAGTTAAAAAAAAGAAACAATCAACGAGTGAGCTCTTTCAGTGTCATCTAGGCTTTTTTTTTTTTTTCTTTCTCTGGAGTGATGGGCATCAGGAGTGACATCTGTTTGTACTGCTTATAAGTCTTTTAATCTCTCTATATTGTTTCAGGAAGGCCGGACCAAAACTCTGGGACACAAGTCCTCTATTACATTTTTTATTCATCTTTTCTTATTCCTTGTTCCTCCTTGTTTGCCTATACCCATTGCTTATTTATGGGAGATGTGTGGCCAGTGCCAAGGTGTGTGTGTGTGTGTGTGTGTGTGTGTATGTGTGTGTGTGTGTGTTTCAGAGAGTGCAGGTCGTTGTCAAGGCCAACTAGAAAGAGAATTTTATCAGTTTAATTTAAAAGTGAGAGAGTGTGTGTGCTTGCATGTGTGTCTTTGTGAAGGAGGACCAAGGGAGATGAAAGAAGAAACTTTTTTTTTTCTTTTTATGAAGATTAATTTTTACAACCTGAAGGCCTCAAGCAGTGGGAGAGGGAGGAGCGAGAGAGTCGAGGTGAAGGTGAGAAATGAAGGAAGTAAGGAGTGAAGGAGGGATGAAGGAAAAATGAAAAGTGAAGGAAATAGGAAAGGTAATAAAAGAAGGAGTAAGAATGGGAATTACATTTTTAACTAAATAAATACATGGCCTTGAATGCATATGTTCACGTCTGACTGGCGCACAGGTGGCACATGCATACTCGTTTTTTAAGTGGTGGCCGTGCCACCCAAAGATTGCTTTCATTATAAATCATAATTGCCTTTCCCCTTGCTGTTAGACGGGTATGGTTGCCATAATAGAACGAAACTCTACTCTCTGCAACAACACAGACACGAGCAAGCACCTGAGCAGGACAACTTCTCAAGGTCCACAAATACTTGCATAGGTTTAGTTACAGTTCAGAGCATTGTTTATTATTATAAAGCTCAGGAACCCAAAGATAACACACATAGTTGCTTTGTCCAACAAAAATCTAATCACATTAACAACAGTATAATGATCCATGTTACGTATCCAGACGCTTCATGCTCGTCTCCTCAGCTTAAAACCAGCCTGTAAATGGGTTGTATGCCAAGGATTGACCAACACCTTGCAAATTGTTCTGCAAAGCAAAGTCCATGAATTAAACTGCCTTAAATATGGTAAGAACCAAGGGTCTTATTATATCAGCAGCTGCTCTAATGTATAGTAAACTATATGATTAAGATTGGGCACATTGAGTTAATTTAGAAGAAGATAGAACCCAGTGTTTTCTTGAAGCATTTGTGTAAAGCATTTGACTAATGGTCTTTACTTTTTTTAATTAGCTCTGAAAAAGGTCATACTCATTTGTCATTGTTACTGTTAACCTACTTGACAATCAACAGTTATGTGTATTTATCTAGCCTACTATTATTCTGCATGTTACCCCTTTTTGGCGTCTCCCATTTCTTTTCTCAACACTTGTGTCCAAATAAACTAAACTAAACTAAATATCAACATTACTGATGGATTATAAATAATGATGATTTTTCTGAATGTTTAATGCCACGTTATATATATATATACACTGGACATCGGTTGACACACTTCATTACATACATGACGCACAGAGACACACACACACAGTCACACTTCCCCCAAAGGTTGTTAGGTAGTATGAATATGTATTATGAGTTTAAAAGATGTATAAATAAAGAAAATGAATAGAAAAAAAACAGGTCACCTGTAATGCAATGTATCTGGTGTGTACATGTTTCTAATTCTGTCAGTCTATGGTCTTTAAGGTGTGCCAACATGATGCCAGTCTGGCTGACATGGCTATGGACACACAGACACACACACACACACACACACACACACACACACACACACACACACACACACACACACACACACACACACACACACACACACACACACACACACACACACACACACACACACACACACACACAGAGATAATTCATTGAAAAGTAGTTGATCAAATTCAAAAACATCCATATAAGGACTTATAGAAATATTAGTATTTCTATAAATGCACACATAAACACGCTGAGGTGTGCTGTTTTTTTTGCCAGCAGACATCTAGTGAAAGACTACTTTGTCTGCAAGAGGAGAAGTAAGAGAGTAGGGGGACAGGAGAGAGGGAGGAGGAGGGGAGAAAGAGAGAGGAGCTAGACAATAAGGAGGAAAAAAAGGGGAAGAAGAAGTGAGGATGTTAGAAGCCTTTTAGGAGAGAGAGAGAGACAGAGACAGAGACAGAGAGATAGATACTGAGAGACTGAGAAGAGGGGGAGAGGGTTAGGCAAATAGATAGAAGGCAGATGTTTGTAGATAAAGAAAGAGAGAAAACCAACATGAGTGGGGAGATAAAGTGGGAGGGCAAAAAAGGGGAAGCTGCAGAGAAAGAGAGAGTGTGTGTTGACAGTATGGCAGCAGTAGCAGTAACATTCCTGGCTGAACAGATCAGCTGGCCTGAGGAGAAAGACAAACACAGGAGAGGAAACCACGTCTAGACTACTGCTAGACACACACACACACACACATGCACGCGATACTGTGCGCACACACACACACACACACACACACACACACACACACACACACACTCTGAACAGAGGCACAGAAAATACACACACTCACAGACACACATCAACCTGCTAGTTGGACAAGGTGGGCGACTGCCAAGCACTGCCAAGAACCTGGTGGGGGGGATGAGGAGGAGGAGGAGGGAAAAGGGTTGGAAAAGAGATAGGAGGAATGAAGCGTCCAGGAAGAGGAGAGGGGGGAGAAATGGGTAGAGGGTGTTACAAAGGGACACCAGTTTAGCCTCAAGTTTCGTATATGTTGCTTTAAGGAAATCAGACTTTCTGCAGGACAGTGATAATATGGAAAAGTACTGTGAGAAGGTAAACAATAAAGGAGGTTACCGAACACTGAAGGTGCTGAGCAACAATACAATAATACTTTTCCCATTCTTTCTCTTGAATTCAAGATTAATTAGTGGTTGCTGTGAGTCGCATTTTTTATATAGAGATTTGACAATCAAATCACAGCATCACTGTAAATACTCCTTTTTGTGACTTCCCCTCGATAGTCAAGCTTCGAAGGTGCAACATGTTATGTGTCATCACCTATAACTGCTTTAAATAGCAGGGACACACATGTTATTTATGTATGTAGGGAAAGTATGAGGGTGCAATTAAAGACAACTTTGAGGCCGGAAGATTAATTAGCATTTCAGTCTAGATGCTCAGAATTAATTGGCAACATAAAATGTATAATATGTGTAATTATATTAGTTCTAAACACAACCAACAAAACCATATCCTGATTAGTTTGACAACAGCTCAACCAAAATCCATCACAACTGAGCAAACTCCATCCGCTGTTGAAGCCTTTGAGATGCATCTGAAAGCTCTGAAATCTTTCCAGTAAGAGGTCATTGTGCTTTGATTTTTTTATCGTCAACCTGCTGCTTCAAATCAATAATAAACCTTCAAGCTCAAAATGTTTAATTTGTAAATCTGAAGCTTTGAAATACAAAAAGTCAACAATTGAAAACCCTGTAAACTGACTCATTAGATGAAGTTAATCTTTAATCTTAAATAAAGAAAGTACATTTCTTGTGGCAAATGTGTTGCATGAATGGAACTACCTTGCCTAAGTCCATCACATGGAATGAGTTAATGAGCCATTCACACATTCATACAGTCTGACCTTCGTTTAAAAAACACATTTAGCAACAACACAATGTGTTCATCACAGATCACGTGCAGCTTTTTCTTTTCTCAGGTTACTACAGTTGAACCAAGTTGAATGATTCTGCTTTCACTGCAGTGAGTGTGCCACTGATATAGTAATATTTAATATATTTAGCATTAGTCTGGAAATCTCTTTTTCACTTCAACATGTTGTGCAGCAACTAAATTATATTTAGTCTTTATTTGATTTATAGTTGTTTGTTTAATGTCTAAGCCAATCTGTCATCAAAGTGTGCCAATCACCATGGGGAGTTGAATATTTGGAACAATATTTG
Organism: Anoplopoma fimbria; assembly: GCF_027596085.1. NCBI lineage: Eukaryota > Metazoa > Chordata > Actinopteri > Perciformes > Anoplopomatidae > Anoplopoma > Anoplopoma fimbria. The sequence goes on from NC_072458.1 coordinate 7,289,885, forward strand.
CATGTTTCATAATGAGCCTTGGGACCAAATAGACATTATATAATGGATGTAACAATGGACTGTATATATCAATGGATGTCACTGAAGCAGTTTTGAACCATTGAGTTTGTTCTGTGATTCAGATAACTTTTATATAATTAATATTGTGAATAATGACAGATAAACTTACAGATAAATAGTAGCCTGCTTGTCCTTATGTTTGTAAAATGTATGCTTCAGTTAAACCTTGTGCCTAGTTACAATTTTCACCATGCTCTTACTCATTGTGTATTTTTACAATTTTGATATTGCATAATGCAAATAGTGTGCTTTATATTTCTTATCCTACTACCCATTTTTCATTAACAACCGGGTCTTCATATGTAACCAAATGTGATAATCTATGGCTGTCATTTTAATGATCATCTTGAAAAATTGGGATTAAATAAATTATCAAGTCACATTAAACGGTAATTAATCCTCCGCATGCTAACCAATTTTTCCCACTTCTCCACAAAGTGTGACAACCCACAGCGTCGCTGTGTAATAAGAAACAAAGACAAGTTCTACTGATAAGTCTATAGAGCATTGGGAGGAAGTAAGTATAACTGGAATGAAATTTCATTTCATAGCCTTGGCCCATTCCTCAGTCATCTGTAGATTCAAAAGATGTACAACCTTTTCAGAAATATAGAGAAAGCAAAGAGAGGGCTGACCCCGAACCTTATCAGGTCAAGTATTGGCCAGAGTGAGCTTTCTCTAGAGGTGAGACAGCACATCAAGGTTTCGTGCTCACTGTCATTAAAAGCCACTGTCACTGACCTATGAACTAACAGGGTGGGATAGAGATGTTTGGCCAGCCCATCTAAGCCGTCTCTGGGAGAGTGGCAGGTCAAGCAGGCTGTGCACTGATTGTTAATTGGTCATAGGTAACACCAAAGTCCAATCAGCTGCAGCACCTGGAGTGGAAAATGGACTTCCTGTGACACTTCAACAAGCTTCTCAGAGCGGTGTCCTTGGAGGTGACCTGCTGCGCTCTCCGTCACCTTCTTCCTGCTGCTTGTTGTTTTGAGTTTGTTGCCGCCGGAGAGCTGCCACTCACAGTCCAGTCATTTTTTAAAAAAAAGATTAAATTAAGCATGAAAATGACGGTGCATCTTGAAATATATAATTAACACACAAACTGCAGATGTAAAATGCTTTTATTTTGTCAAAACTAGCAGATGCTGATCGCCCTCCACAGTGGTTTTTTTTATGGATTAAGGATGAGTGATATGACCATAGAGTATGGTGAGAAAATATAAATATGTCTACGGTGAGTGATTTTCTCATAAAATATATACCGTGATGTAACTTTGATGTATCTGGGCATAAAAAGGCTATTGTGGGCAATGCTGCAAATCAATGAGCATGACTGTTTTATGGCAACATTGATTTTTATATGATTCTAACATTAATGTAATTGAGTACTTTAATTTGTCAGGTTTTTGATTTGCTGGATTAGCCAGAAAATAAACACCCCTGTCTGATTTTTTTTATCTATTAAAACCCTCTCAATTGATTTACAAGAAAATATAAAAATATATATATTTCAACATTGTACTGTAAAATAACTTCTACCGTGATAGATCATTTTATTCTTTATCAAAGTCTGATAGCAATATTTACCAGGAGTTTATCTTAAATGTAATTTGCATTATGCAATATCAAAATTGTAAAATACACAATGAGGAAGAGCATGGTGATAATTGTAACTAGGCACAAGGTTTAACTGAAGCATACATTTTACAAACATAAGGACAAGCAGGCTACAATTTATTTGTAAGTTTATCTGTCATTATTCACAATATTAATCATATAATAGTTCTCTGAATCACAGAACAAACTCTGTTTCACAAAACTGCTTCAGTGACATCCATTGATATATACAGTCCATTGTTACATCCATTATATAATGTCTATTTGGTCCAAAGGCTCATTATGAAACATGCAAATATTGTTCCAAATATTCAACTCCCCATGGTGATTGGCACACTTTGATGACAGATTGGCTTAGACATTAAACAAACAACTATAAATCAAATAAAGACTAAATATAATTTAGTTGCTGCACAACATGTTGAAGTGAAAAAGAGATTTCCAGACTAATGCAAGATATATTAAATATTACTATATCAGTGGCACACTCACTGCAGTGAAAGCAGAATCATTCAACTTGGTTCAACTGTAGTAACCTGAGAATGAATAAAAGCTGAACGTGCACGTGATCTGTGATGAACACATTGTGTTGTTGCTAAATGACGGAGTGACACACACTGTTTATTCATCGCCCACAGCAGCTCACTGAGACTGTGTCTCCAGGGACGAGCTGCTGCAGATGGATAGCTTATTGATAAATGTAGCCGTTCTCATATTTTGATGTGCTAGTTTTATGGATATCCATTTAAATGTCACCACAGGACAACAGACAATCTATAAAGACATGGCTGAAGACTCCTCTCACCAACCCAACCCGACAAACAGCTGGCTCTCTCTCTCTCTCTCTCTCTCACAAAAGTTGTTTTGTACAGAGTTTCTTTCCCTTTACACTTTTCTTTGTCTGAGGCTTAGTATGGACTGCAAAATTGCATATGGCTGCTAAAAATGTTGAACCGGAGGCCTGATTCATTCATTCATTCATTGTTGGTACTTAGCATCATTTGTTAACTGTTGCGATAAATATATAAATAGGTTAATAAGATCACAATGCCACCATGTTACTGTCAGTGTGTACTTTTACTTTCAATGTTGTGGTGTTGCAACTTATCAGCCTTTTCAAATTCTTTAGGGCCTCTTCTCTTTATTTAATTTTTTTAAAGACAGGTAAAAAAAGATACATAACGAATGCGACAATAAAATGACAATATCACAAAAAGATAAAGAAAAAAAACACATTGACAATTAACATCATGAGACAAATAAAATCCCTTCAGTAATTGAAATAAATAAGTTGACAGTACCGACAGTCTCACTCTTCACTAGAGCAAATTGGCTCCCATTTCATGTTTTGTTGTGCTACTTTGTTACAATTTACAGCAAATTATTTTTTCCCAAAAGAGATTTGCTTCTCAATCTATTTCTTTAAGGAGGTTTAGATTCTGATAAGTTACCTATTGAGCTTTGAATATAAATATTGTATCCAAAAGAATAATTATATGAATTATGTTTGGACAATTTTCATCCAAAATGTCAAACATTATGTTGGATTTTGGTCCACAAACTTGCACCTCATGAAAAAGTGAGCCTATGAATTTCAAAATGAATGAGATGGAAATACAGGGGATATGATTTACTTTTTAAAAAAAGCTGTTGAATCAGTGATTACAGCTTTGGGTTTTCTCGGAAATGTCTATCAGTTTGGTCCATCTGGATTTGGGTTTTTTTTCATTTTCTTCCGCATATTTTCTTCAATGCCTTTATGTCTGATGGGGAGTTAACTTCAAGTCATTCCACAGTTGTTTTATTTTTGTTAGATGTTCCTTGGGGCATTTTATGATTGTGTTTGATAGACAGAGAGACAGGACATGTGGGGAAATAGAGTAGAGGATCGACATGCAGCAAACGGTCCAACCAGCTGGGAAATCTGCCAGATGCAACACTTTCCAAGACAGCGCAAATTCAGTTTGAGCTTTATCAGGCACAACATATTTTAGCTCAATCTTATACTGTTACTGTTATGTGTCTTTTTCCTGGAGTGTTTACTTTTTAGATGCACATTTACTCTGTTTAAAATTCACTTTGACATGCTGATCAGAAACAATTCTTTATTTAAACTACTTAAAAGGTAGGTTGTAAGACTGTGAAAAGATGGAAGTGAAGCTGAATACTTTGTGAAAGAGCTGCATGTCAAAACTTATTGTGATCCTCCTACAGAGTTGGTAAGTAAAGACTGCTGTGTGGCCTTCAGTCTCCAAATGTTCCTTTCCTCTGTAGCCTAATTTGTCTGTTTTCCTGTTGCTGAAGTACAGTGGGATATTTGTGGTTTTAATGTCTCCTTTGTGTCATCAAATAGTCAATTATAGTTCAGATAAACATTACTTTTTGTCCTGCTGCATTTAGTATTGCTCTCAGGTCTACCCTGCTTTGTTTTCCATTATTTCCTTCTAAATTATTGCCGCAAATGATGCATGTCATCTGAATCCATTGTCACGATTAACAACAATAAAACCTCAGACTAAATAATAAAGGAATCATCAGCATTCGTGTTTCTGGAAACCTACTGAGGCAATGTCAAATCAAGTGAGCATTTAAATAATTTAGTGCAGCCTTTCAGTCATTCGCTGAAATTATTTTCAGTAAACTTTTAACAACACAAAGTGTCATAGTGGCTGAAATAGGAAGTGATTTGATGCATGCTTGGGAACATAAAATCAACATTTATGAGCCTTATAATGCAGTGATTTGAGAGATTATTTCTGTGTAGTATAGACAAGTTTGTCCAAGGGATGACAAATTGGTTGTCCGTCTGAAGGGCAGGACTGTACTTTGCAAATGTATAATGTAACCGACTCTACTCATTCTTTTTAGGAGATATTAGAAAGTATGAATCCAATTTCCAAGAAGTTTATGGGTTTCCCCACCAATACTGCAGTTTACATTCCAATCTATGCACCCATATAAAAGATGTGGCTTTAACAGCCTTCTGCCTCCTCAATCAAATTATTTTCATCACCCTCAGAAATGAGTTTTTTATCACTTTGTCCATTGATTGAAACACTTCTGCAGCAAGGTGGGTTTTATTCTCTTCATAAAAGAGGGCCACTTCAGAGATTAACAAAATGATACTTAATGTCCACAGCCATGTTAGCAGCTCCGTGAGTCTGCACGTTAAATGCCAACATCAGCATGCTAACATGCCCACAATGACAATGATAACATGCTGCTGTCGGCAGGTGTAATATTCATCACCTTCACCATCTGCTAATTAGCAGTAAACACAGAGTGCAGCTGAGGCTGATGGGACTGTCATTAGTTTTCCAGGTATTTTGTCATAAAACAAAAAAGTGGATATGTTAATAATCCTATGGTTCAGCTGAAAATGTTGCTAGATTGACATTTTAGTGGCCACAAAACTTAGAATCAATAGAATTGATCATTTAGGGGATATGAAATCCGGCAACAAATTTCATGCAATCCATTCAGTTTGGTCTTGAGACACTTTACATATAACCACAAATGTCAACCACGTAGTGATGCAAGAGGAAAAGTCAGTGGACCACCAAAGTCAATGGGCTTTGTCTCCAGGGGACTATGAATGCATGTACAAGATCTCAATTCATCCAATAGTTAGTATCCAAGTATTTCAGTCCAGTCCAAAGAGGTGAACCATCCGACTTACAGAACTTCACACAATGCATATTGTTCATAACTGCAGAATGTGTTGCTGCCCCATTCGTGATACCAACCGGCGCTGCCAAGGCTAGTTTTCTGAATGCTAAACGTGTGTGTGGTCTCTGCAGACAGGCCCTGCCGCCCACTCCCCTGACACTCGGGTGAGATATGAAGAGAGACAGAGTGCTGCAGAGGAAATATCTGTGTGTTGACACGCTGACACACACACACACACACACACACTGTCTTCATCCCTTTTCCCTTTCCTTTCCTCACCTCGCCGCGTCTCCACACCATCTGCTCCCCACCATTCTGCTACGCTTCTCTCTGAGGGAAAGACCTTTAACCACATGAGGATAGGTAGTATTTCATCTTTATCTGAAAGTGTATGTCTAAACGGAGCATGCTACATCTCTGCAGCAGGTTAGTGCGCATTATGGGAGCTAAAACGCCTTCGCTCAGCAGTGCCTCAGCAAGAAATCTCCCAGTCGTCTGAGTTAATTTCTCAATGACCTGAAATACAGCCGCTGAGTGTTTATTTTAACCTTACACAGGTTTGTGTAAGGTTACAGATGTTAAATACTGGCAACCAGCCTAGTTTGACTCATCCAGAAACTCTCTTTGGGCAGTAACACCTTTTAATTCACATTTATTTGACAATTCAAGGTCATTTAGTCTCCAGGTTAACTGTTTGATCTCTGTGAGGGGGGTGACATTGAAACATTTAGTACAGGGAGCATGACGAATGCTCTGTTTTTAGGCCTTGGCTGTATAGTTAGCAATGTTTGCAGTGGGCTACAGTACAAGCTGGAAAGTAGTCTGGCACCTTAAGAGGAGGAGGAGGAGGAGGAGGAGGAGAGACTACTGATTTGGATCTCAGCTTGAAAAGCTGAAGAATCCCTGACTTGCAGTAGTGCAGATGGCCAAACAGCAGGTTCTATGACTGTTATTGTTGACATATTGGAAACTGAAGGAGAAAGTTTTTGGTGGGTGTTGAAAGATTTAAGATATTTTACTTATTAAAATATATCAATACACAATGTAAAAGTGCAGGATAATTACCAGAATGTATTTAAAGTAATTCAAATAAAAGTATGCACTGGCAACAATAAGGTCCCAGTCTGTGTTATTACTATATTATCATTGGATTATTACTAATGTATTACTGTTAAAATATGTAATGAAATGTTGTACCCTATTCAGGTAGAGCTAATTCAGAGTGTCCTGCTGTGTTTATAGCGGAGGGGTGGGCTCGTTGCCTAAAATAAAGACCAAGTTTGTGAATATTATAAATGATCATATGTATAATTGGTAACTTTTAGGTTAAAAGAAAAAAAATGTTCAGATATGTCAGACCATCATCTACTAAAACTGGTCAGAAGACGAGATGTATCAGGATATGGGTGGCTTACCACTATGCTAAACAATTCCATTGGAAAAACCCTGAATTAACGTTTATTGTTTGGTGGTTTAATATAACAATGCATCATATTCAGTACTGGAAATATTAATCTGCAGAAGCAACTAATTGAGGCTGTCAAATAAATGAAGTGGAGTAAAAAGTACAGTATTTCTCTCTGAAATATTATAAGATAGAAGAGTTAAGAGGCTTAAATTGGACTACTTGAACAAGTTCAGAACTTGTATGGTGTTGTGTACTTGTATGTTACTTTGTATACGTGTTTTTTACTTAGTCCTGAACAGATTCAACTTGAACCCAGTCCGTCCAAACAGTTGCTTCTAGCCAGCTGGTTTTAATACCTGTCCTTTAAACAGGATTGTGGTTGTACAGGATGTATGGCAGTTAGCTACACTTCCTGAGGGAGCATCGTCAGCAGCAGCATCGGCTACTGTCGCTGTGAGGAATCAACCAGCAACCTTTGTTAAATCAGATGTGACGGCTCAACTGTCACAGCTCAGTGTCCGTGGCCAAACTTCGCAGCCATTTTGTGTCCTGCTCCGTGAGCAGTGATTCAGACGGTCCTCACCTCCTACTTCGCTCTACTCATGCAGAGCAAACTATTTGGAAAAGTTTGGTTGAACGTGTTCATTAGTTTATAATTTAGCCGTCTGCCTTTACTGACCCTGTGCATTATTAAGTTTCTTGGCAAGCATCGAAGTGTTTTAACTGCCAACTCCACAAAAGAGCAAATTTGTTTTGCTGTTGCGTTTCAGAGGTGTGTGCCTGGCACTGCTCGTCGGCTCACTGATGGTGAACAGAGGTCAAACACGAAATTCTGATGATGAATAGTGACCTGTCTGCAAATCTTGATTAAACATTTTATTAAGTTAAAATTCCCTGTCATTGTGGTGTCCTCTCCAGTTACACTCAGTTGTTGCCCGATTAGCAGATAGACCTATAGCTAAAAATAATGTAGTCTAATAATATCCCTGAAATAAATCCTACCTTCATGAAGGTTTTAATGTTCAGTTTCTGCTGAAACTTTTTTAGAGAGGCGTTGATTATACTGCTGGTCACTGACTTTAAAACGACCCATACGATTGTATTCTGATATGCCACCACATAACGGTGGCTGGAAGAAACAGGATGCAAACCACAGTCTTCAGTGTCTAAATTGGACACTTCGCACTTACAGCCAACCTCCCTCACAACCTGTCTGTGAGGTTTTGAGATGCTACGACAACGTCTAGCTACTTACGCCTTCGCCTCTGATATTCTCATCAGCGGCACGGTTCACTTGACGGTGAAACGCAAACATAGGTCATAAAGGTTTTAAAGCGTTTGAATGAACAGCCAATGCTTCCATTTTTTTCCCGTGAGGACAGTCTCTTGGTTGAATCTGTGAGTTCTCTCTGCGTGTCTGTTTTGATAACCAAGTAGAGATGATTGTGTCTTCTTGTTCTTAACTGATTTATGGGTGTTCTGGTTCAAACTCTCATCCCACTTGAGGGAGATTGGATAAAGTGCATTCCGTGACACAGTGAACGTGACTACACATTCACACATATTCATATTTGATCTTTCGGGACGGCGGCCTCCTTTACAAAGAAGTGATTTGGTGACCAGGCAGACGACACTTTAAATCCACACGGGCAGAATAATCTGTGGGAGTGGTGACTGAGAGGTAATCCACTCTCCTGAAGTGCTCTTCAGCAAAGCACTTCTTCAAAAAAGACTATTCCAGCTGACAGTACGCGACTGCAGTGACATGCAAGGGTGTCAATGTGAAGCAGGGTTTTGCAGCCTGTCTATCTCTACTGCAGCATTTCATGAATCACACAATTCTGCATGTCTACTGTAAATCTTTCTGATTTTCCATCATTTGGCTGCTGTAACAATGGCTTTCAGTATTATGGGGAGTCTGTTTTTGTAATAAGGATACATTACAGAGGATTGATAGACAGAGGTAATTTAAGTGTGTATATCTGTGTGTGTGTGTGGTGGGGGGGCAGCCGGCGGAGAAAGGGAGTGTATGCGTGTGTGTCAAAGAGAGAGAGAGAGAGAGACAGAAAGGAATGAAGACAGAGAGATAGACAGAAAATGCCTCTCCCTCTCTAGAGCCTTAGGTAGCGTTGTGTTTGCCAATCTGTGCTTGTTTGTGTGTGTATGTGTGTGTCTCTGTGTGTGAGGTGAGTTATGGCAACAGTGCCATCTAGTGTACATACTTATTTTAGGAATTGTTAAAAAAAATGCGTCCACTGTGTTAAGACAGTGGAGACACACATGATAAACAACATGAGCCACATTCAAACCTCAACTTCCTGAGGATAGTAAGGGTTTCTGACTTAAAAGACAAAACAATCATTCTGATGTGTTATGCAGATATGTATAAAGATACCTGAAACCTGCTAAAGTGGGTAATCCATCACAGCGACATTTAATCAGCCTTAGTTTTCTATATTTTCTTATCAACGTGCATTATCGTTGCATGGTTTACTGCAGCTGAAAGCAGAGACTGTTTAGAAGCTGTCCTTCATGGCGCGTTCAAGGATGCTCAGACATGTGACAATTCCTAGTAGGCTGCCAGCATCCTTTCCAATGCAAGACTGATGAGACTCTCTTCTATTTGATATTCAACATCTATAATATGCGCTCATAATAGAGATATCACCCAAGCCTCTTTGATAATACCCATGGGATCATGTAGCTTTATGTTAACATCCTCTCATTTATTTACCTTTAATTTGACCTCTCGGGACTTCCATACATACAGCGGGTAAAATAAGTATTGAACACGTCACCATTTTTCTCAGTAAATATATTTCTAAAGGTGCTATTGACATGAAATGTTCACCAGATGTCGGTAACAGCCCAAGTAATCCATACATTCAAAAACCAAGAAAACCAAACAAATAAGAACATTTGTTTAGAAATTAAGTTATGTGTAATAAAATGGAATGACACAGGGAAAAAGTATTGAACACATGAAGAAAGGGAGGTGCAAAAAGGCATGGAAAGCCAAGACACCAGCTGAACTCTATCAGTAATTAGAAAGCAATCCTGCCCCTTGTCAGTGCAAATTAATATCAGCTGGTTCAGTCCCAACTGATGGCCTATAAAAAGGTTTCTCATTATCAAGATGTCACACAAGAAACATCTCATGATGGGTAAAAGCAAAGAGCTCTCTCAAGACCTTCGCAACCTTATTGTTGCAAAACATACTGATGGCATTGGTTACAGAAGGATTTCTAAACTTCTGAATGTTCCAGTGAGCACTGTTGGGGCCATAATCCGGAAGTGGAAAGAACATCATTTCACCTTAAACCAGCCACGACCAGGTGCTCCTCGCAAGATTTCTGACAGAGGAGTGAAAATAATTATCAGAAGAGTTGCCCAAGAGCCAAGGACCACTTGTGGAGAGCTTCAGAAAGAAGCAGGTACAATTGTTTCAAAGAAAACAATAAGTAATGCACTCAACCGCCGTGGCCTGTATGCACGCTCACCACGCAAGACTCCATTGCTGAAGAAAAAGCATGTTGAAGCTCGTTTAAAGTTTGCTGCACAACATTTAGACAAGCCTGTGAAATACTGGGAGAATATAGTCTGGTCAGATGAGACCAAAATTGAACTCTTTGGATGCCATAATACACACCATGTTTGGAGGTCAAATGGCACTGCACATCACCCCAAAAACACCATACCAACAGTGAAGTTTGGAGGTGGGAACATCATGGTGTGGGGCTGTTTTTCAGCATACCGCACTGGCAAACTTCATATGATTGAAGGAAGGATGAATGGAAAAATGTACCGAGACATTCTTGATAAAAATCTGCTGCCATCTACCAGGATGATGAAGATGAAACGAGGGTGGACATTTCAGCCAGACAATGATCCCAAACACACAGCCAAGGAAACTCACAATTGGTTTCAGAGAAAGAAAATAAAGCTGCTAGAATCACCCGAAATCCTTGAATCCAATAGAAAATCCATGGAAAGAACTAAAGATCAGAGTTCATAGAAGAGGCCCACGGAACCTTCAAGATTTGAAGACTGTTTGTGTGGAAGAATGGGCCAAAATCACACCTGAGCAATGCATGCGACTAGTTTCTCCATACAGGAGGCGTCTTGAAGCTGTCATTACCAACAAAGGCTTTTGTACGAAGCATTACATAAATTTCAGTAAGCTTGTTAAATACTTTTCCCCTGTGTCATTCCATTTTATTACACATAACTTAATTTCTGAACTTATTTGTCTGGTTTTCTTTGTATGTATGGATTACTTGGGTTGTTATTTCATGTCAATAGCACCTTTAGAAATATATTTACTGAGAAAAATGATGACCTTTATATGTTACTTAGAAGGGAGGTGAGATGGGAGATGCATGCAAGCTGAATGAAAGGAGGGAGGAAGTAAATAAGAGGAAGGATGAGATGCGCAACGTTCATTATTTTTTAAATGAATCAACTTATGGGCCGCTCTATTTAGTTTATTAGGATGCACCAATCATCTGTATTTTCATCTTCCCTTATTCAAAACATGTTAACCCTGGAACTTATTTGGATATTTTTTTATAAGGTAAAATGGGGCAGAGATTGCTGTCACTAAATACTCCGCAGCTCACCGTGACTAAATATATTTAACAGATATCACTGAATTTGCTGAATTTCATAAAGACATTGACAAAAAAAAGCGTAACTTCATGTGGAAGGGTTGCGCCACGGCCAATTCACTTTATCAGGTCAGCGTCTGGGAATCTCTATTTACTATCATATAGAAATCCAAAAAAATGGCAGATCTTCAAATTTAAGAAGCTGGAACCAAAGATTGTTTGTTGTTTCTACTTGGATATGAAGTCGGTTGGGTAAAGGAAGTTGGAAGATGTATGATTGATATACAGTGTGAAAGAGAGGCACAACAGGTGGTGTGGGCTTTTGTTAAAGAGACAAATATTCTCCCAAATCCCCCAAAACTCTTCTCAGTGGTGTGTTGAAAACAGTCAACTGTTATGAGACTCAAACACAACCAGTGAGGTAGACGGAGACTTTTACCTGCATGTTGCTAAAAGAAAATATTCTTGTCCACTGGCATGTGGACAACTAAGCCACTAGAACAGATCAATGGTTAAAGCCATTTAGTGATTTACAGTCCTGCATAAAAACCTCACCCTCACAACAGACAGTATTGGTTTGATTGTGCAGAGAAAGGTTATGAATATTTAACTAGACTGGTTAATGCATGTAATAGATCTATACAAACCAAGCCAATTGACAAAAAAACAAAAATTTTCTCAGAGGTTTACTGTGACTCCCGGCTGGGAGATGCCCAGTGTACAGTCATGCTCTTTTAACCACTGAGCAACTGGAGCACTTGAAGGTCAATCTGCCCAGAGGCACTTCAGTAGCAGTTGGGAGAGCAAAGAATGTTGCTCACTCATATCTTCCACAAATTTAAACAAGACCAAAGGTTTTGGTCCCTGTGGACGCCCTGCCCAGCGGGATACTGAAGCCAAAGTAACAAGTCAAATGCTGGGGTCAAATTGTACTTGCATGGGCCAGTAGTTTTATTCACTTTCCTAACATGTAACAATAGTGCAGCAGTAAAAAGCATTTGGGTTAATTATTTGAAAAGTAGTCTGTATAGTCAAATTTCCACTGCATGGTACGGTTCAGCTTGTCTCAACTCGCTTTTGGTACCAGGTACTTTTCTCTATTTCATTTTCCACAACAGACGGTACATCCTCAATGTAGGCGGATCTCTTAGCTGATCGTCATAGCGACACCGCTTAAAACTGCCGCGATACAAACACAGCGTGTTCTCTCGCTTGATCCTTTTAAGGCTTAGGCAGTATGTATTTTTCCATAACTTCCTGACCTTGTATAAGGGGGGTATACGATTTATGACTGTATATGAATGTAAATATATGACGAGGGAAGCAAAACTCAGAGGAGCAGCTCTTCATCAAAATGTGAATAGCTGGTCCGCAGTCCACCTTAAGCGAGCCTGGGCCGATGTTGTTGCTAACTTCATGGCTAATGGCCTTTCGCTTTAATCAGCAGGTGGCAAGCAAGACACAGGAACTTGTCTTGGGTCTTGAGGAGTTGTCGCATCTATACACCGACAAATAGCCTAAACTGTGTTCCGGTTGCTATTGATGGTGGCTTGTGGGTTTGTTCAGGATGTCCTGTGACTCAGAAGTGATGATTCTAGAGTTACTTCTCTCTGACCAATCAATGGTCCGGAGAGTTTTAACTCGATATTCTAGTATCAGCTTGTAAACTTCTCTGAGGTGTAACCAAAAACAGTACCAAGTACTATCCACAACTTTTGCTGACGAATGAGTCGGGCCGATCTGTGCCATGCAGTGGAAATGTGGCATACGTTTTTACTGTCTGAGGTTAATCTTTGGGCTGATGTTCGGATTAAAACTGGTCATCAGTAGTGGACGATCTTTGTTAACTGTTGTTGGAGAGTTGTCACAGGGCAGACTATTAATGTCAGCCACAGAGTTACATAACAAGATGTTTGGATTTGGTTTGCAGACACACTGAGAATGTGGCTTAGACAGGAATCTAGAGGCATTTTAAGCGTCTCCTGTTGTTGTTGTGTCTTAGTTGCTATGATCAGCAGCCCCTTTATGGACATATATTCCAATGCCTTCACTTACAAAAAAGGTAATGTTTCAGACGCTGCAGACATTGGTGTTTCAAACATAAACTTTTGGATTAAATGATAGCTCTTCCTCTTCAAAATGGATTTAAATATTCTGCTCTGTGTGTGTGTGTGTGTGTGTGTGTGTGTGTGTGTGTGTGTGTGTGTGTGTGTGTGTGTGTGTGTGTGTGTGTGTGTGTGTGTGTGTGTGTGTGAGAAGAGGGTCATCAGCAGTGCTTGTGTCTCCTCCTCCCCCATTGACACACACAGACACACACACACACACACACACACATAAACACACTTTGTCTGCGTGGCCTTTTCCCTTCACAACACTGGTTGCTGACAGCAACGTGCTCTGAGCTGATAAACTTTATCAACCGACACACACCTGTGCTTGTGCACAAGTGCACACACACACGCACCACTTACACAAACAGTCAGACAGATCCACAGAGGCACACCTCTTGCTTTGCTCTCTGGACAAGGTAGACACCTGCTACCACTGTGGGTATGTATGCGCATCTGTGTGTGTGTGTGTGTGTGTGTGTGTGTGTGTGTGTGTGTGTGTGTGTGTGTGTGTGTGTGTGTGTGTGTGTGTGTGTGTGTGTGTGTGTGTGTGTGTGTGTGTGTGTGTGTGTGTGTGTGTGTGTGTGTGTGTAGTGTGGAAACCGTACAAATTATGTTAGAGGGCCTTAGGTGACAACAACACACTCCTGGCTTGAGTACACGACACACACCATTGCACACTCACAAACACACACTCACGCACACACACACCTACAAACGTATATGGGCACACACACTGAAAAATAAGAACGCGCATGAAGCAAACTCGAATAACATTTACACGCCTCTTTAGAGCTTATCGTTATTTCTGCTTTTTCACTGTGCAAATATGAATGTGTGTGACCGTCTGTCTTGCTCCATGTCTGTGTGTCTGGCTCGCTCTGTCTGCTCTTCAAACTGTGTGTGCGTGCGTGTGTCTGCATGCATGCGCGCTCTTCAAACTGTGTGTGCGTGCGTGTGTCTGCATGCATGTGCGCTCTGTACAGTGCTGGTCGGTCAGGGTAAGGGCTGGGTATTGAATGTCAATACTTTTTAGTGCTGCCCTGGGCAGAGCTAAACATCACTTGTTCTAAATCAAGAAACATTTCTAACTTCAAACTACACTCAATGAATGCACAAAAATCCGATGATGCCGGAAAAAGAAAAAAAAAAGAGAGAGCCGACAGCCGGCACGCTACAATCCACCGCTTGAAAAGCACCCTCTGTAAAAACACTTTCTGATGATGGCCTGGAGGCGAGATAAATCATGTCAGTGACGAGACATAAATGTGAATCATCTCTGCAATCTTACTGGCACACAAACTACAGCGACAGAAGACGTTACAGTAATATCCCCTTGCTTCTGGCACCGGGCAATTAAAACGTCCAGAGTGAAACAACCCGGTACCAGCGAAGAAGAGTGCCAACATGATTGTACACTACTTCAACACTTAAGCACAATTAATGACGATATCCACATTAATGTTAGTAATCACCCATCAATCTTTAGGCACGCTTTTAGCTGCATCTGTGTGTTGCTTGACAACCGTTGCTGCTAAATGTCGCTGAAGAACTACATGCTTGACAGAATAATGATGAGAGTGATTGTATTTTTTGTTGCTGTGTGTTTATTTTATGAAACCTTGCCAGGTATACAGTAGGAAGTAACCATTTTATAAAAGCAATAAGCATCTTCAGGCCGTGATTTATAGTGTCATGGTTTCCACGTCGTGACTAAAAACGCACTTTAGCTGTAGTTAAGTTCAGAATAAATCACAGCCTCTCGTTGCTAAATTCTTAATGGTATGCCAAAACTTTCAAAATGTATTGTTTTGGCATTGTAGGCAAAACTCTTAGTATCATATAAGCACTGATACTGAAGACACTTTGCGTATTTCAAGTCTATATACTGAATAACTCGTCCTGAGCGTGTGAATAATTAATTATAGGACAATAACTGTTGTCCTGATCATCTCCATGTGCAGTAAATCAGAAATACTTGACAAAAAGCTATCAAAAGGTATAACAAATCTCCAGGTTATACGTTTCAGATTGATTGAAGCAAAATCATTAATCACAACGGGCTACTTTACCAGTGTGTTGGTGAAGCAGTGTAAACCCACTACTGTCTAACAAATTGCTACCAATCAATCTCATTCAGGTAAAAGCTACAACAAACAGTCCAGACAGAGTTGGACTGTGAAACCACAGTAACATGGTATTTATATACATGTTCTCCATAGCTACAGCCAAACTCTGTTGTGATCATGGTGTGTTCAGTGAGGACGATCCATCTGTCAGTCTACCACTGTGTGGTGAACACAGGAGGAGGTCTGCACATACTGGTTTGAAAATAGCACCAGATAGTTTGTTACAGATTGAAAAGGAAAAGAAATATATATTTTTTATATATATTTTTAAGTTTAGGTAGGGAAGTCGTTATCATATCGATATTGTGACACAAGACTAGATATTGTCTTAGTTTTTGGATGATGTACTATCATAATATGGCATGAGTGTTGTCTTGTCTTGGTTTTAAAGGCTAGACTGTTCTAGCTGTTCTATTATTTGCATTACCAAATTTATTATATTCACTTTTTTTTTTTAATCAAAAGTCTCATTTTGGAAATATTTTGGAAAATCACCAGTGGTAGACATGACAATATCGTCACACTATCGATATCAAGGTATTTAGCCCAAATAAATCATGATATGTGATTTTTTTACGCCCAGCCCTTAATTTAGGAGTGAGGTATTCTGTTAATATGTCCCAAGAATAAGAATGGGAGAGCGGAGTAAAGTGATTTAATTACAAATCCACCCCGTATACAACTGTATGTGAGTCAAAACAAGCCTAAAACTGTCCAATACTGACATACTAATCACTGTTAAGAGGCTTGGTACATAATCTGATAGTGAATACATATAATTCAAAAGTAAGTATTCATTTTCAACATTTAATGTTTGTTTTTTGCTAAAAACATACCATAAGAGTAGAGCTTTCAAGTTTCTGTTTAAGTTATTAAAGTTTTAGTTTAATGGAAAAGTGGAAGAAGCAATGTGGATTGTGGAGGTCGAGTTTTTGTTTTTTTCCAGAGTAGACACAGTTACAGTGTACACTACAGCTTCTATTACAACTTTGTCAAAAGACAGGCATTTACAGTTCAAATTGTGTAAAGTAAATTCTTGTAATTTTGGAGGGGAAATTGCTTTTTTTTTTAAAAGTCTCCACTGATTCCCACCAATTCTTTTTGTCAGTCAGAAACGTTATGATGATGAACGCCAGTCACTCGGCTTTTGTCACTCTGTCAACCTCTCTGTCAGTCACTCTGTCAATGTCAACTAGCCAGCTAGCTCCGCATGGAGGGGAAACCGGCATCAATCAGGCTCTGTCAGCAGCGGGGCCCATTACTTTGGAGGGATTATGATATCGGAGATCGTAGTCTTGTGGGCTAACAGAGCGAGAGACAAATAAATGTTGAACTTTTGAAAAGTGCCTCCATTAACTCCTCGCCCAGCTCATCTAGTTGTGCAAATATTTGCAGTCATAAAGCCTGTTGTTTCTGAATCTAGAGTGCTTGCACGCAGCGAGAATATCGGGGACCTTGATGGTTTTTATCTACACACAAACACACAGACAGACAGAGCTGTGGCCTTCAGGAAGGCATTAAAGCAGTCTGAGTGTGTGATATGGATTCAGACTTACAGAGGTTACTAGCAGAATGCCATTTTACCCGCTGTGGATGGTGTTCATTTTAAATGATGGTGGTGCAATCGCATCAAGATACCATCCTGATGCCAGTTTGCAGTCTGGCAGTGTCATGGAAACACACACACACACACACACACACACACACACACACATGTACACGCACACACAAACTCATATACATGCATTTAATAACTCCTTCACACACACACCTTCCTATCCAGTTCTTTCTCCCCCTCCCTTGCTCCTTTCGTCACAGTACCACAGTGACCCTGACTGGTGGGAATTGGTACTGCAGCACCAGGAGGTGTGACTGGTGTACAGTGGCATGTGTGTGTGTGTGTGTGTGTGTGTGTGTGTGTGTGTGTGTGTGTGTGTGTGTGTGTGTGTGTGTGTGTGTGTGTGTGTGTGTGTGTGTGTGTGTGTGTGTGTGTGTGTGTGTGTGTGTGTGTGCACGCGCCTGTGCATATGTGTGTGTATACTGTTATTACTAGAGAAGATAAATCTTGTTAATGAAACCGACGGAAAGGAGAGGACTCTAGAGAGGGAAAGGAGGAGCAAGAAGAAGAGGGATGATGGTAGAAGGGCAAGGAGGGAGGAGGGGGTAGACAGACAACAGATAGAGCTAAAAGAGAAGAAGGAGTGGAAGAAGAAGAGGTAGTAAAGAAAAGAGAATTAAAGAGTTTTAAGAAGAGTGAAGAAACAAAGGAAGGGAGAGACGGGTCTGAGGGGAATAGAGCAAAGGAAAAAAGTTGACTGTCACGTTTTTCTTTCATTGCATCATACATCAGAATGGAGAGATTGACAAAGAGGAACAGATGAGGAAGACGAGGACGGCAGGGTAAGAGAGAGATGGAGAACAGACACAGAGAGGAAGAGAATGAGCAAAGAACAACACAACCTGCATTTCCTTAAAGAAAATGTGCATGTGAGTTTGCTTGCTGAGTTTAAAGAGCTGGATCGAGCCGGTCATGCATATTAATACAAACAGAGTGTGTTAGATGTCTGTTAGAAGGACACTGAATAAGTGTGCAAAGCCTGCAAGACACATAAGGTATCACAACCTGTGAGGAGCAGACACGTGGATGTGCAAGTGTTTTTTTTTTGCAGTTGGAGGATGAAAGATCCACGAGCAGGCGGAGCAGGAAGACACTGGGAAATATAAAATAGAAGAAAGCGTTGTCTTCTTGCGCTGCAAACTTTATAACTGACAGACCTGGAGATGAAAGCAGCCCTGGAGTTTGACCCAGAGCAGCCCAACTCAACTGGCACGTAATTCTTCCTCTTCCCCGTCAGGATTTACATCACAATTCATGCATTTACTGAAAAAGCAGGTTCATAACATTTAATCATAACAAAAATGCATAAATGCAATAAGTTCCAAAATACAAGGCACATTGTAGTTATGAAGACTTGAGCAGACCTTGTAAGCAAAAGAAAACCAACTGAAGGGTATAGACATGAGCGTTGATTATAACTATCAGTCGTTATTATTATTTATCGTTATTTTTCTGATCACGGATGAGCAGCATTAGGTGAGGTGTGGAGAAAAAAAATGGGAGGAAGCTAAGTGAGACAGGTTCTTAAACAAAGAGGCACATTCAGTCAACGAATCCATGACGTCCTCCAAAATATTGTTATTAAACACTGATAATAAAGTGCAAAATGTTTGTTGATTAATATGTCATAATTCATTCTGTTGTGTATTGTTATTGAGGAATAAATGCTGTTTGAAAAAGGTCAAATTCTGGTGGAGAAACCCCTTAATCACATTTTTTAAAACAATAACAAGTAGAATTTCCTATTATTATCAAATCAGTATCAGACTTACAAATACAAATGATGCCAAAGTAGCCTACATGCAACATTCCTCATCAAGTGAATTACTCACTAAAAAGGCACAGCTAAAAAATCCAATCCAATAAGCGACTATTGTACACAGGCTGTCACATATCACCCACACAACTGCAGAGCCCTGCAGGTCCTGTCCATGGTGCTGGCCCTCACTCAGTGTGGAAGCCAAACGAGCTGCAATACATTTCACCCCTTTACAAGCAATACAATCACATCAGTATTACATAGCAGTCACTCACACAGACAGCCAGGGCGGGGCCGCTTTGCCATAGTCATAGATTTAGCAGAGACTAGTTCAGGTGTGTTTGTCTCACCTACCTATTTGAAGAACACATGGTGGAAAAGTTCTCATAATCACGTCATGTCATTTCCTGCTGGACTTGAGGACTCCATTGATATGTCGGTTAAGTGTCCAAATCCTCATGGCCATGTTGACTGACTGTCCTGTTTTGTTTTTTGTTTTTTACCTGGGGAGTCCAGTTTGAGTGCAACTCGGCCTCCAAAAGTTGTTTTTATCCGACAGACGCCACAGTCCACAAACACACCTTCCAGTGCTTCTAACTTCCGGTACGTAATCCTACGTACAGTCAAGTTAGCGAGCCAACGTCAACGCTATCAATACTAAAACTCCCAGGTTGTTTCTGTTGCTGACTTTCTTCCACAGTTTATTTTTTTTTTCCCTCCACAGGTCCATTTGTAGTTTCACAGTTATTGCTATTAGCTAGTTAAGTTTAGCTTCTTACTTATCAGGAGATGCCAACTTCACCTGGATGGACCAGTATGGAGCGGAGGTCCCGTGAAGGAGCCAATCAGAGAGCTGCAAAGCTGGGCTGAAGGGCTGCACAGTGTTGAGCCTCCATGCTGCTCTGTGTGCTCCCTCTGTGGCTCTGGTAGGCCAAAACCTGTGATTGTTTTTAATTTATATCAATTATGTTTTATATTCATTTTAGTATTTTTAATGTTTGGGTAATTTGTGGGTGCAAGCACTTTGAGGTATTGTATTTTATTTTTTTTGATGATATGATGGGTCTGCCATACCTTTTATTATTATAGGGTTAGAGGCTGAAAATAGATTAATTGACTGTCAGCTGGTACAGATGGATGTAAAGTATCAATTAACATAACACACTAGCAATGGTGACAATGGTTTGTTCACAGGCAGAGTGTCGAGTCTGACTGCAGCTGATTTTAATATTGGTGGTTTAGTCTTACTATGTTTTAGGGTTGATTTTATATCGTTTAGGGTTTACTGTCTTCATTTGTTTCTGGTGCTGTGTCACATCAAATTAGTGTGGTGTGGGGTTTTTTTTTTTAGGTGTGTTTTGGTTGGTGTTATTTATTGTTATTAGTAGATTTTTAGTAAATGCTTGTAATAAATGGCCAGTTATGGCAGATAAACCACTCTCCCTGTTGTTGCCTCTTTATTGAAACCTGTGTCTCAGTTCACCTATCAATTCCAGGTATTTACCAACCGTAGGAGTTACATTCACCTAGGTGAATAACTTAGGTGGAACTTGATGGTTTTTATAGTAACACCATTGTTCACTATCCCCACACATACTGACTGACATTTCCACACATTGCAATCCCATTGTTTCTTATTGTTAGGAATCAGTTTAAACTGGGAAAGAAAAGACCACAATACAATAAATGAAACAATACAAAAACTATAAAAGTTATATGACAAAGAAATTGCTTTAATCTTTATCGGAGAAACCAGGCTTGTTTTGGCATCTGTGAGAAAACAACACTGCTGCTTAGATTAGAATACTTTTGGAAGCTATGTTACAGTTTTTAACTTTATTATTTATTATTTATAATTAAGCACATTATTAGGCATCTGAAAACTGTGAATGGATGAAGTGATAAATCACATGATTCATTAGAACTTTAGGCCAATAAAAGTCATGCGACATAAAAGTTGGAGGAAAGATTGTAAAGCTGGTTATTTGTTAAACTGTGTTGCACCAAATAGTTTCTTTCTTGACTAAATCCACATCTTGTGTTTTGTCAGTTAGCTGAGAGCTGCTCCTTTATAAACTATATGACTTCTATTACATGATCAACCCCAATGGTTGAAGTGTCTTGCCCAGCGGCACTGCAGAAGGGACTGAGAAAGGGGATTATGGCAGTAACTTTCAGGCCAGTTTTCAACTTGATTTTGTCCATAAGATCTATAAGTTTGAGGTCAAATACTCTTATAGGAATAATCATAAGTTGACAATTTGAAACTTGACTTATGCAACTTGTTCAAGCAGAAGCATATAAAATCTGCCATCTCGACACAGGCTCACTTACCGCATGTATGTCCTTTGAAAGGTATGTGCAAGAGTGTGTGTGTAGGTGTGTGTGTGCATGTATGTGAGTGTGAGTGTGTGTGTGTGTGTGTGTGTGTGTGTGTGTGTGTGTGTGTGTGTGTGTGTGTGTGTGTGTGTGTGTGTGTGTCTGTGTGTGTGCCCTGGTAAAATTGAACTGTCATGCCCAGAATGGGCACTTTGATCATTTTATGTTCACAGGAGAGGAGAGGAGAAGGATCTAAAAGAGTTGAGTGGAAAGAAAAGGAAAGAAGAAGATAGGAGAAAGGAAAGGAAAGGAAAGCAAAAAAAAAGGAAGGAGAGGCGAAAACAGAAAAGGAAACAAAGGAAAGGAAAAGAAAAAAGTAGAGCGAGGGAATGTAGTAATGCACTGATATTACAGAATGATCATAAGGAGAGGGTGGGACAAAAGTAGAAACGAAAGGAAAGGAGAGATGAGAAGACAGGGAAACTATGGAAATTAAATAAAAAGAGAGAGGAGGGAGGAGTTAAGGGGAGGAAAGAGGAGGAAAGAGGAAAATAGGAAGGTGAGGAGAAAAGAAAAGACAAAAGGGAACCAAACGAAAGGAAAACAACTGAATATGAAAGGGAATAACAAGAAGGAGGGGAGAAAATATTTTTTTAAAATTAAGAGAGAGAAGGGGAGAGAGAAAGTGTAGGGGAATTGAGTTGAACTGAAAAGGAGACAAGAGCAAAGAGGAACCAAGAAAAGGAAAGGAAGGAGGAATGGGGAAAAAAGAAAAGATAGAAATAAATGGAAAGACAAGGAAAGGAAAAGAGAGAAAGGGTGAGCAAGATTTCTAAGAAATTGGTGGAAAGGAAAGCAGAGCAGAGGAGAGGAGACGAGAGCAGAGTGGGGAGAACTGAATTAAAGGAGCAAAGGAAATAGGTATGAAATGAGGGGGAAAAATGAGCATGGAAAAAAGGCAAGAAAAGAAAATACAACAATTGAAAAAAGAAGAAACTGAAGTCGAGGGAGAGAAGAAAGAAATGGGGGCGAGGACGAAGAGAGTAGACAGAACAAGGGGATATTGATAGAGGGAACGGATAAGGGATGAAAGCCTTCTTTCACTGAGTGATGAGGATGTGCTCACATCACACGCTACTTACCCAGGATTCATAGCGTGAGATGAGTTCCCAGCATCCCTTTCATCTCCACAACATCCAGCAGTGGTCCATCAGAAAAGGGCCCGGGGAGATACTCAGCCGCAGAGAGTCACACATGTGGACACACAAAGAACAGACACACACACACACACACACACACACACATACACACACACACACACACACACACACACACATATACACACACACAAACACACACATATACACACACATATACATTGAATAAAGACGGACACAGACATCATAATTGTTTTTCTTTCTCTTACACACATGAAAGCACAATCATGTGCACACACAATTTAGCATTGAACTCCTGTACAACTAAATGAACCTGGTAAGTATGCTCACACACACACAACTACACACACACACAAGTACATGCAAACAGGCACTACAAAGTGGTCAGCTGTCTCACCGTATCCGCAGTGATCAGAGAAGCCACTTGTTGCCATGGTGTTTGATCTCTCGGTTGGCATGGTTGCCTGAACAGTCTGTCAGAGACTTAGAGTGGGAAAGAGAGAAAGACAAAACTGTGTGTGTTTCTTACGTGTGTGTGTGTGTGTGTGTGTGTGTGTGTGTGTGTGTGTGTGTGTGTGTGTGTGTGTGTGTGTGTGTGTGTGTGTGTGTGTGTGTGTGTGTGTGTGAGAGTCAGCTAATTCATTTTTCTAAGTTTAAAGGAATAGTGCTAACTTCAGAAAGAGCAAGGCTAACTGTGTTCCCTATGTTTCCAATCTTTGTGCTAAGCTAACCATTTGCTAGCTGTAGCTTAATTTTCAATGGACAGTTATGAGAGTAGTACCGTACTTCTAATCTATTTTTCCACCAGAAAGTGAAAAGCGTATTTCTCAAAATGTCAACCAATTCTTTTAAGAATTAAAGTTTGTTTACTTCTTTCTCTCGCACTCATTCTCTTATCCTAACCATCATCTCTCCATTTCCTTTGTAGCTAAATAAATTACACATATCATTTATATATCATTCATCGAGGGATATGCTGTCATATTTGCACAGAAAGCAAAAAACAATTTCCTGTTGAGTTAATTTTCTCTGTTTGAGAGGGCACAGATTTCCCCTGTGTTCATTTCCCAACTGTGTGTGTGTGTGTGTGTGTGTGTGTGTGTGTGTGTGTGTGTGTGTGTGTGTGTGTGTGTGTGTGTGTGTGTGTGTGTGTGTGTGTTTACAGATTGTAGCTACACTCATGGCTGCCCCAGCGAGAGAACATCAGATGTCTCTCCATCTCTCCTCCGCTATCTCTCGCTCGGTGCATCTGTCCCTTCGGCCCTCCATCTCGCCTTCCCTCCATGATCCACTCATCTCTGCATCGCCACAGCGACGAGAGCCACTTCATCCAAATTGACACACGTCCAGATGGAGAGATTGGACGAGTAGAAGAGGGTGAAAGAGGATAGGGAAAAAGATGAGCAAGGAGAAAAAAAAGTAATGTGGGATGTGGAGAAACAAGTTGAGAAGAGCAAAGGAGTAAAAAGACACAGAGGAGAAGACAGGCTGAGGATGAGAGAGGAGAAGGGGGAAGATGGAGGGGGGAAGTGAAGGGGAGAATAGGAGGAGAGATGAAGAGAGAAACAATCGAAGCTTTGCACACACTCATAGACACAGTATGGAGGCCAGCGGTCTGTGAAAGTGTTCAAGTCACATCTGAGTGAAAGCTCAGCGGGGCGAAAGAGCAGCAGCATCCAAAATAAAGAGGAAGAAAGAGAGAAAAGGGGTAAAGGAGGACAATGTGAAACCTTTAACGTGAAACACCTTTAACGTGAAACACCTTTAACGTGAAACAATACTTATGTTTTTAAAAAAAGATGCAGAAAAAGTTCAAGTTTTTTATGTAAAAGTCATTGCAAAAGTGTGATGGAGAAAGAGTTTTTGGAGCGACCTGGTTTTATTTCTTCATCTTTTATTTCTGAGAGTGAATGTGCAGCATTGATGTTAGGCTCCCACCTACTTTTACATGCCAACACTCTTTAAAGCTAATTTTAAAGCAAAAAAAAATAAGGCTAGACATGTTTGAATTTCTATCAAATGTAAAAAGTTGGCCTACTAATAATGATATTAACATTTTCTTATGGATGTGGCAACCTCTGTATAACCATCACCGGATCTGCATTTCCTATGTTTCCCTTGTGGGCATAATGTGCATTACCTTTCTATCGAAGTCAATTGGCCACATTACTAGAGATCTACTGGTACAAAAGAGGAGAGATATCGACAGAGAGAGAGAGAAAGAAGGAGAGAGAAAATAAAGAAAAAAACCCAGAGATGACATGATCAACTGTCCTTACAGCCATGCTCTGGTTGCAGATATCAGCCTTGAGGCGACGTGTATGGGTAAGAAGAAGTACTTAAAGACAAAGATTAAGGCTTTGTGTTGTGGTGTTTAACTACAGTCATCTCATGCCCGACAAACATATTCGTCTAGCATCCACAAGGATGTCCTCAGGGTTCCAGATCTTAAACACTAAATCAATCAGGAGACCAAGACCAAGCTTGAGGTTAGGACAAGTTGGGGGTGGGGGGACAGAAACGGTTAAATAGTTTTGGTTTAGTAAAATAGATTAAGCTGCCTTAACAGTTAACCATGAATTTAAAAATCACATCATGTCGCTCCTCAGTATATTAAACACTCCACTTAACCTGGGAGTGCGTGTGGACAAAATAGAGTAGGGAAGGAGAGCATAAGAACGAGAGTGGACTGCTGCTTTGAAGACTTCCTGCTGTCGTGCCTGGAGGTGACTTTTGTGTGTGTGTGTGTGTGTGTGTGTGTGTGTGTGTGTGTGTGTGTGTGTGTGTGTGTGTGTGTGTGTGTGTGTGTGTATGTGTCATGTCAGAGCTGACAAGTCAAATGAGGCTATGTCCATCCTCTGCTCTTCTCTCCTATTCTACCCCTCTTCTCTTCTCTCTGCTCTCTCTCTCAGCTGTCCCACATATAATTGACATATTATCAGCCAATGACCTTGTGTCGCAGGCGATTTCCCACCAATTAAAACTTAGGCCATTTCCTTGTCAACCCTGCATAATGGAAATTCATAACGTCCACAATCTAAATGAGCAAGCCCACACATAATCACACATAATCACACACACACACACATGCATGCAAACATGCAAACACACACCTGTACACTCAGACACAAAAGTTAATTGTGTGGTTATAGATGTTCGCCATATATTAAGCCAAGCATGTCAAATAGAGAAAGAGCTGAAACGCCTGCAAGAGCCAGTGATGTATACAGAGAGGTCAGTGTTTGTGTCAGTGTGTGTGTGTGTGTGTGTGTGTGTGTGTGTGTGTGTGTGTGTGTGTGTGTGTGTGTGTGTGTGTGTGTGTGTGTGTGTGTGTGTGTGTGTGTGTGTGTGTGTGTGTGTGTGTGTGTGTGTGTGTGTTAACCTTGGAGGACAGTAAAAGGGTATCCAACAAACTTCTCAACTCGCTCAATCACAAAGAGACAGAGCGAGTGTGGCTGCAGAGCGAGCGAGACAGACGGCGAGTGACGGAGAGAGAGAAGTAGTGACAGAGACCGAGGATGACACAGAGAGACAGATTGAAAGAGGTTAAAGATTCAGATAGACGGTGAGAGAGCGGGGCAAAGAGGGAGCGATGGGAGGAATTAAAAAGAAGAGTGTGGCAGACTGTGGGAGAGTGGCAGCGTTGGAGAGAAATCCTGGAGTGTATGTGTGTGTGTGTGTGTGTGTGTGTGTGTGTGTGTGTGTGTGTGTGTGTGTGTGTGTGTGTGTGTGTGTGTGTGTGTGTGTGTGTGTGTGTGGAAGGCAGTCAAGGGTGGAAGATAGGGAGGAAGGAAGGGATATTATTATTGTTAATGGATTTTGAAGAAAAATCAAAGGCAAGCTGGGGGGAAGAAGAGAGGACAGGCAGAACAGAAGGGAGGAAGGAAGGACAAAGAAAAGGAAAGTAGGACCAAATGATGGAAGGACAGACACAAAACTGGAAGGACAGAAAGTAGGAAGGAAGATCTGATGAAATATGGGCAGGAAGGAGGAAAGGAAAAAAATAAGAGAACTATGAAAGTGCAGGAACAATACAGGATCATTAACTACTTGTTTGATCATTGAAATCAATTACATAGAAGGAACTAATGTTTTTTTCAAAACTATTGACAACTCAATCGGTGCACAATGAAAACCCAATCAGAAGTAAACATACTCCAAATAGTAGGTGTACAGAAACTATAATCACTCACTTGTAAGCGAAATAAAAGGAAGCATTGAAATGAAAAAAAACACTGTTATTTATAACAGTACACTCAGAAATCTCCACACAAATGCATCATATTTTTTTTTTCTGATAACACATACTAACATAATTGGGGCTATTGTATGCACTGGCCTATCGGTTGCCCATTTAAATATATGTATGGTTTTTCGAGTCACTTGTGATGCGTATAATTATGCTCCTTATATTAACTGCAGAGACACCATCGCTCTATGGCATTATGGTTAAAAAAAAGAAAAGAAAACATGACTGCCAAAATGCAGCCGACCTGCAGAGGCCGTGGGATACTGTCAGCACTGACGGAGAAGGTGTGATTGTAAAAAGGAGCACCAGTAATGGTTTTCACTCACGCCAGTAGTGCGGACCACTGGTTCCTGTGTGTTTATGCAGCACTGCTGGACCACAAAAGATGCATGCAGAAATAAAAGATTTTTATGGGGAACAGTGGACGGGAAAACTGTCTTTGTGTCTGATCTATGAGCTCTCACACAATATATTCCATATTCTGCCAACCTGTTGCCATTGTACTGAATCTTCTGCTGAAGACAAATTAGCATTTAAATGAGGCAAGTTATTTTCCTTTTAACACCCGCTCTAAATTACCAACGCAGTAGCTTTGATTGAGATGAGAGGAGGGAGACTGGTGGCTTTTTTAGTGTTATTGACCCAGAAAAGGTTGAGTGAACACGTTCCCACTCTTTTTTTTTCGAAATCTAACTCACAAAGTTACACACGCTCTTAGCTGAGAGCTGCTGCTCAGTAGCCTACAACCAAAACCTGCGCTGTTTGGCACCGGACAGCTTGACTGATGCAAGCTGTCTTGCCTAAAGGACTACTCCAATGATTTTTCAGCCTTATCTCTACAGTGAACGAATCACAGAGAGATTCTTTAATGCACCTGTGCACTTGGCAGGACTCTCTGCATCTTGTAGGAAGGCTCTGTTCACCTCTCAAAATACTGCACCGGATGATGCAGTCCTGGGCTAATAAACTGCAAGAAAGCATCATTTTGCTCCAAGTTTTCATTCATAATGCCGAACGAAAAAAAGAGTTGCATATTTCAGAACATTCTAAGGAAAGGCTGGATTTTATTTATTATTTGGTGTAAAATACATCACTTTCAAAGATGGATGAAGCCTGAAACGTTACATTTTCCAGTGTTGACCTTTGTCTATATAATAAAGACAACACACACACACACACACACACACACACACACACACACACACACACACACACACACACACACACACACACACACACACACACACACACACCAACAGTATAAAACGTTGGCAGCACAACAAACACCAAGTTTGTTGTAGCGTTTCACTGTTACTGCATCCGTGATCCAGTTGGATTTATCATCCATCATACTAGAGAAGGGAGGAAGTCATACCCCCACATCCACAGGGTCGGTGCTCCCCTGCTGCTGGAACTAACCATTGCTCCAACACCTGAGCTTTAATCTTAAGTGCTGCAGCAGTCAGGTGTAGGGCCTTTTTTAGATACATACATGCACTAACTTAAAACCTTCCAGCTGCACCTCTAATGTTTGGTAATAATATTTTATGAATTTCTGCAATGGCTTCCTCTCTGCTTAGCTCAAACCTCCTGGCCACCTCACCAGCTAACTACATTAAGTCCTCCCAAAAATAGAATGACATGTTCGGTTCAGAGCAACTACAGAGAAAGGTGACATCTCTGGAACCTAGGATGTGCAGAAGGGCGGCAGTGACCCATTTACCTTCTTTGGCTGAGCTGTCCCCTTTGGAGGAAAACAGGAGAAGCCCACAATTTCTGAAGTTAGACCAAATTATATCATCCAAACTTGTATACCTTTTTGATATAGGCATGCCTCCACGTGACACAGAGGTTGGGTGACCCAGAGCTACAAAAACAAAAAAAAGTGATGCAAAGCGATGCATTTGCCTCCTGTCATGCAACTCTGTAGCATTCAAGCATGGTATTGTTGCCGTTTAGGGCTCCGGATGAGTCTTTTTAAGGCAAATGGTATTAGCATTATTGAATGGCAAAGCATTTATAAGGTAATTAATATTTTAAACAGTAGTTCTGCTTTGCCCAAGCAATTTAGAATAGAAAATATTAGTGGACAATGGTATTCCTAATTTGGATTCTAATAATTTGAAATGAGGTGCAACGACAGGCTCAATAAATTGTCCCTCGCGGATGAATGAATTTTTAAAAATTTAAATGGAATTGGATTCTTAAGTTGACCCAGCCTCTTTGTGTTGTATGTTGGCTGTGAAACAAGGCAAGCAAAATATTATATGCAGAATGTATTCATGAAGCCAGCTTACTTTGGACATGGGCTTTATGTTAACCTACAATAATAGTGTGCAGTTTTTTGATTTATATAATTTATCTTTAAAATGTTAAACAATTAACATATTTACAAAATAATTTTGGTTCCTCAAATGACTTCACCAATCAATAAATGCTGATGTGTGTCACCTAAAAGCCAGGTGGGGGTTTTGCCCTTTTTTAAAGTTTAGAGCAAGAGCCTCTCAAAATGTATGTATATTTATTCAAATTAAGGGAGCGGGTTGGCAGGGCTCTCCCGACTGGAGAGCAAAGGGTGTTGGGTTAATACTCCAAGACAATTGCAATTGAAAATGTGTGGACAGGGACACATTGTTTCTACCTGGGAGGTCATTCGGAAATAGAGTGCTGAGTAGCCTTCTCTGTGCCCCTGACTGGAAGGCAGTCTTTTTTTCTCACTCTCGATTTCTCTCCTCTGCGCCCCTGACTGCGAAACTCCATAAAGAGTGATGGATGTTGATGGAGACACGCGGAGGGGTGATTATGGATCATCGCAGAGTATCGAGGAAGGACGGACACAGACAGACTGAGGGAAACTGCTCAAGAGAGAGAGAGAGAGAGAGAGAGAGAGAGAGAGAGAGAGAGAGAGATTGCAGCCTCCGAATGGTTAATGAAAGAATTGAGTCCATCTGTTTGTTGTAGATGGAGCTGTTGCGCCACTGAGTGGTGAAATGTTTAACTCTACTGCCACCAAGGTTATCCTAAAAATATATGGAATAGTTCAAACTAAAACATTAATAGCACAAGCTGTAATTTTGCCAGAAAAACATTGCTGGACACTTTTAATTTATCAAACTTTTTGAAACATTTCCTCTTCAGCAGGTTCAGCTTGAGATCAGCACTCCTTGAGTTGTTACTGTCCTGCTCAAGTGACACTTCAGCAGAGATGCTTCCTAAAACTGTAGCTTTGTCTTGGAGAACAAATAGTGTCTCTAATTATTATGGAGATCTTATGAAGATTATGAAGATTAAGTCAAATATGTTGCTATTTAACCATGGTCCTTTGTCATTGCTACAATGTGAGTGAGACAAACATGTGACACAACATAACACATACGTTTAAATGAAATAAGAAAAGACACAGTTAAGCAGTTGTGAAAAAAGTACTCAAATAGAAGTACAAACGAAATATTATTGTACTTATGGCATCAAAAGTAAAAGTACTCATGCAGTCAGAGTAATATCATCACATATTATATTATTGGATGGTTATTACTTATGCAGATGGGAATCATTAAATGTTGCTGCATGTTGATATGCAGTTAATTCAAACAACTTCCTGTACTATTGGGCTTTCTAATCTGTAACAAATGTGTTCTTCTGTTTTAACTGATTACATGTTTCGTATCTAAAATCTTAATCTCAATTTACAGCTGTGAAGCAAATGTTGTAGATTAAAAAGTGCAATATTTATATCTGAATTGTCGTGGAGTAGAAGTATAAAGTAGCATAAAATGGTAATGCTCACTGTATTAAAGAACATAGATTAGCATAAAAGCAAAAAGTGACAGGGAAAGATTACTTTTCATGAATAAAAGTAAGAAGAGAAGTGATTTAAAAGGCCCTGAATCTGCCAGCGCAACATTCTCCAACTGGGTGTTTCAGAGTTGAGAGGCCCTGGGAGCAAAAAGTCCGGTCACCTTTAGTCTCAAACTGAGACGGAGAGACTGTAAGAAGAACCTGCCCGAGGATCTCCGCCGGCTCGCTGGCTCACAGGGGACCAAAGATTCAGCAATTTAGCTAATGTATGTGACTCAGGTTTCCTGAGGGAAGGGAACAAGTACATCACTGGTATGGGATAGGCTGAGGCCTTTTAATCACATCTGACAAGTGAACGGGAGTGGAATACATCAGGGGAAAGTTCTGCCCTTCTCTTGGTCATATATCTAAAGTGATGCCATTTCTTTCTTTGCATTTCTCTTTTCTGGATCACTCTCGATGTGCTGTTCCGCCCAAAGGCTCAGAGTATTTCATTACATTGGAAAAGGTTTGACTGTAATGCAGATCCCTCTGATTCATGCATTCTTCTGAGTTTTAATCATTACAGTAATGGATAAAGTCCTAAAAATAAAGCTCTTGTGAAACACCAAACATAAGACTATAAACATGAACATATAATCACATTGATAAATGGACAATGGTAAAAGCCGTATCCAGATCCTTTAGCTTTTCCAGTTAACTTACTAATACGAAATGTAAAATTCTTAAAAGTAAAATTCCTGGGTAATGATAACGATGATAATGTTACATGTCAGAAGTGAAAAAAACATTTTGGCTTCAGAATAAAGTGCATGTCCTTTCTTTCTGGGGATCCACTTCCCAATAGGTCGAATCTATCTCATGAGAAGAGCGGAACGTTCACGACTTTATCTCTGCATCACCTTATATTATCTTGAAAGATAAGACAGACATTCAGAAGAGATATGCGTTTGAAAAATCGCAACTTTGTTTTAATATAAACTCAAATTCATCAAAAAAATCATTGATATATGTATTTATCTCCACGTTTATTGGTTTCAAGGCATGAAAAAAAGCAAAAAGATACAGTTGGCGGTTACATTAACTTCATCAAACACCAATCAAGACAGACATTTAAAGCAAGACAGCAAAAACAACAAAGCTAAAAGAAATATATGACCATAATATATTCATTTCAAAGTTAGTTATATCATTTAGTTAGGGTGATGTCATGAGACAGTCCTTTTCCTCTATGTTGACAACGCCCTGAAGGGTTGCAGACCATCTGACAGTCAGGAAGCCAGAGAAGAGGAGT
Organism: Anoplopoma fimbria; assembly: GCF_027596085.1. Classification (NCBI taxonomy): domain Eukaryota; kingdom Metazoa; phylum Chordata; class Actinopteri; order Perciformes; family Anoplopomatidae; genus Anoplopoma; species Anoplopoma fimbria. The sequence goes on from NC_072458.1 coordinate 7,321,698, forward strand.
CCTCTGTGTACATGAGTAGAGGAGTAGATTGAGCACATCTCCCTCAGTGAAACAGAAAAGACAGGCGGGGTCACGGTTGATATACAGGAAACTTTATAATGTCCCCCAGCAGATTTATGAAATGATGTTCAGTTGGGAAATTTGCCCACAGAGCACTTTCAGGATGATGGTGCTGAATTCACAGCTAATGTATATTCTCAGTCATTGAGGTTACGGGAGTTCTTGGACAAATTATGGGACCGTGTTGACACAGCGGACACTTCAACACGTAGGCCAACTGCAGGGTGTAAAGATGGGGCTGTAATACATGTGAGATAAGAAAACAGTGAGAGATACAAGCACTCCATGAAGATTGAGGTCAGTGCCACTGGCCTGAACTCACAGTGGCAGGTGAGCTTGACCTTCTTCAGCACAGGAGTGATTTAAGTGGGGTACGATGTCTTTTAGGGACAAACAGTGTCTGGTTAAATGTCACTGATTAAATGTCACTGTGACGCTAAGAATATTTCAGGTGGAGCAAAAGGCATTAAAAAATCACTTTGTGTCTGTTATATGCCCGGAGATTATGTGGGAGTAATTGGTTTTAGCTGTCAGATCATTTTCCCCTTAGGCAACTACAACCCTCTGTGAGTCTGTATTGACAAGGTTATTACTAGCGCTGTTTAAAACACATGTGGAAAATGCCATTTAAAAAGAATAGTACTTTATTACCTGTGTTTTTAATCAGTATAAATTGGGGAAAAGATTCTCCTCATTTTGCATGATAATACGCCAACAGTCCCATAAGGTCGATTTCGGTTAAAGGGGGGGTTTGGTGAAACTCTGAGGTGGACAACAACAATGTGGGTAAACGTTAAGCACTCACAATATCGCTTTGCCTTATCACAAATTAGGAGGCACAGTCACAGGAAGGTCTTATGCAACCAAAGCTGGATGAGCTCGGATTAATGGTATAATCATTTTTGAAAAACTGGGAACGAGTCATTCATTATACATGCAGTCGTGATAACCACCACACTGATGTATGTATAATGTACATACATGGTTATTAGAGAGTAGCCTCCTGATAGATGCTAATCTAATATATAGGGAGAGTAACATTGAATCTAATAGGCATTTAAAATGATACTTAGCGCTCTAGCCAGTCTTGAGAATTTTAACACTCCTAAATATTTTTCTCTTTTCTTAAAATTCCAACTAATATGTTTATGTTATGAATTAATTATTATTATTTTCAGTTCAAGTTAAATTCAGTTGGCCAGTGGACAAAAAAAGACGAAGGAAATATTAAAAAATACAGGGAAGTTATTTTAGCCCATAAACGATCTGACTAAGCATTGTTTAAATGCAAATTGGTCCAGAGGTAACTTATCAGAAAAAAACACATTTTTGCCTTTAACCTCATTTCTAGCCTATAGTTCACTGTATTTGTCTTATTGCTGCCCATCTGTGCAATGATATTCTCGGAAAAATACGAGATTTTAATTTCTTTGAGACTTTCCTGGCATTGGGAATTATAAGAGACATTTTAGCTTGTCAGTAATGCAGACTGGTATGTTTAAGTTCATAAGCAGTTAGTACTCCGCGTTGTGACCACAGCAACCCCCGTTTGAATCTGTTCCCAGTGCTATGTTTTGACACAGAGAAAGAAAGACGTTTGACTTCAATCACAGAAGATGACGAGGAGACTGATCATTTTCCCAAAATATGCAGAAAATACCTGCAACCCTAGTTGCCTTGACGAATAAAAACATTTGCAAAAAGAACAAATAAAGATTAGCCTACTAATAAATCAGACAATTGTGGGTGGGAAGGAACAACTGTGTAAGAGTCCAGTAGTTTAAAGCATTTCTTGTCCATAAAAATATAACAGATGGAGTGGAATATATTTCTGCTAAGAAATAAAGGATTGTAAACCTTTCAGCTTGTGTTAAAATGATTTTGTCTGGCCTAAACTCACAGAGGCAGGTGAGCTTGACCTCCTCTGCACAGGAGTGATTAAAGTAGGTTACGGTGCCTTCAGGGACAAACAGTTACATGTCACTGATTAAATGTCATGGTGACTATTGTAGATTTGGGGTAATTGGTTCTTTCACATAATAATATTTCACAGGTAGATAGTCAGTAAATCAGTAGCCTTAGGCTTATTAGCCGTTTCATCGTTCCAGTCACGGCCACACAAACAGAAGCCCCTCAAGCAGTTCACAACATTAGCTAGCCGTGATCGTATAGTGGTTAGTACACTGCGTTGTGGCCGCAGAAACCCCGGTTCGACTCCGGGTCACGGCAGTCCGTTTTCAAACAAATAGCCATAATACATGGTAGTGACACTTTCCCTAACCACGACTAACCACTAATTATCAGAATTTAAAACTATAAGTCCTAAAACAGGTCATAATAGATAATTGTTAGTCATTTCTAAAAGCTGTTTATATTGGATAAATACATATCTGGTCTATTCCAATACAGCCTGTAGTCGTCACTCTTTAAGTGTCTCGATGACGTGAAGTCTCGCGTGACCGCCTCTGAAATCTCGTACATGAACCCAACCAGGAAGCGAATGGCGGAAATTTAGATCCACCTCACGCTTTACGCGAGCAGTTTCTGCACAGACCCGTTTATTTGTTCATTGAATGGAGAGGCCAGCCCAGGGGACAGCAGATGCCTTCAGCTAAACATCGGTGGACGGCTTTGAAGAATCAATGTTACCCGGTAGAACCGGTAAAGCGAATGGACGGATAGCCAGCTGAGAGTGTCCTGTCTCTGACAGACAGCCAGATTAAGTTAAACACCGGTAGGTTTAACGTTTACATCTGCATTTTAACTTTCATTATACGTCACAGCATGCGGGAGAAAATGAGTCCAAATCTGTTTAATCTGGCGCTCTGTAAAGATGAGTGTAAGACAGCAGATTTCAATCAACATCAGAAAACAGATCCTTTGATCGTGACTAGCAAACCAAGCAACCATATGGATGTGAAGGGCTCAAGATAGCCTCAAGCTTACCTACAATTAATCAAATGGTGGTAAATTATTATCACCAGCAAACAGGTGACTATTTACTGTAACCGCGCAGGGAAATGAGTAAATGAGTGGCAGATGAGACGGACAACTCCATCAGTATCTGGTCAAAGTGCTCACAATAGGTCTGATATATTGAAATAACACCTGCTAAAATCTATTTAAGTATCTATTTTGTGTCAATGTCAACCCATGCTATTATCACCCGCCATCTAGATGGGAAGCTGTCTGTAGAGTGTAATAAAACGGAATGTGTATGAGCATGTTCCTCCACTAAAAGAGTTGTTTCATGCCTGTTAGCAAGTTGTCAAACATTTGAGAAACAGTGTATAGATAAAGTCAGTTTGTTGTTTCAACATAACAATGTCATGAGACAAAGCCATGTTCATAAAGCAATGTTTTTTAGTTGGAGTGGAAGAACTTGACTTGCCTGCAAAGAGCCCTGACCTCAGTCCCATCCAACACATTTTGGATGAATTTAATGAAAACTAATTGTGAGTCGGGCCTCATCGCCCCAATATCAGTGCTCAACCTCTAAGGCTTTTGTGGCAGAATGAAGAAGCGTGAAGGCTAATATAGTAGCATATTGATGCACATGGTTGTGAAAGGAAGTCTTCAAACATTCACATATGGTGACTGACTTTTTTGCATACTTTTTGCCATGTAATGTAATTTAATTTCTCAGATGACAGGTAGGTAGCTAGTCAGTGTTAAGAGGAAAAGCCTCTGCCAGCTGACAAACGCATACAGTCAGCATTGCTTTTGGGATAAGCCTCGTCCTCCATACTAACCCTCCATCTATGACTTCTTATTTGCAGATATATGGCCCTGCTCCTCAGCTAGCCGAGGGAGACGCTGTAAAGAGACGACGAAACTATCATCATGTTCCTGAAAACATCTTTCACCACCCTGATCGTGGGGGTGTTTGTGGTGTACGTGCTCCACACCTGCTGGGTGATGTTCGGAATAGTGTACACTAAACCCTGCGACAGCCCCAAAGGGGAAAACTGTATCACATCCTTTCTGGCAGGGGACCCAAAACTACAGGTCAGTAATGTAGGAGGGATTGATGGTAGCACTGCTCGGTTTTGAATCCAGTGTGTTTTCACTTCGACTGTCTGTGTGGATGGTTTGGTTTAACTGGCTGGGTTAGGAACAAGGGTGGTAATATACTGTATAAATGTAATAATGTCTATAATATCTCTCTGTCTGTATCCAGTTGAGTATCTACACTGCACTGCGGCCCAATGCAGAGGGAGGACATACTTTGATCCACAAAGAGGAAACATTTGATGTCAACAGCAAGTTTGAGAAGTGGGTGTTACTCTTACATAGAATAGAAAAGTTATAAAGTAATAAGCCTGAGGTGTCTCTGTCCTCAGATCTGATTAGTTAAATCCATTTGCATACATTAGACATGTTCTGATAAACAATATAATACATGTCATACCATCCTGCCTATCATCCTCTTCCTCTCTTTTTCCTCCAGGATAGTAAATGTCTCCCTCCCTAAGAAGACACGAAACAATGGAACTTTATATGCACTGGTATTTGTCCACCAAGCTGGCATCACTCCGTGGCAGGATCCACGACAGGTCCACCTGGTGGCCCAGCTCACCACATACATGGTCCCTAAACCGACTGAAATCTCCTTGATATCCGGAGAGGATCAAACACAGGTACTAAGTTGTTCATGTTTTCTGAATGAAGGGTGTGTAAGCGCATGGGAAGGTAGCTACTTAAATTTTAACATAACTCTAATGGTAAAAAATACTTGCTTTTGCTTTGTGATTGATTGTTGTCTTCTTTTCTTACTGTCCCGATATGTCTATTATACTCATCATTTCATAGTCATTGTTTTCAAGCACTCTGAGAATTAGCTTTTTATGATGTTTAAATAGTTTATATCACAACTTATTTTTAGTTGAAGCAAGAGTTTTATTTTCTAATACTGTTATTAATACTCATATTTGTAGAAGATCGGTATCTGTATCTTATCAATATAGATACAGAAGAGATTAGTTATTCATACGGCGTTTGACTTAAGAGTTTTTAATTACTTTGTCTATGTGATCAAACAGGGTGAGAAAGAAGAAGCCCAGCAGAAGAAACATGACGGTAACCCTGCGAGAGGGGGTGGGGCCGATTCCGCTTCCACAGCCGATCACCCAGTTTCCCACTGGCGCACCCGCCTGACACTCAACATTGTCAGCGACCACTTCTTGTTCGACAGAGAAAATCTGCCAAGTGATGTCCACAGATACCTCAGAGTGTAAGACAGTGAATACAGAAACCGACACACGCAACACTCTCTCGGAATAAAAAAAGTCTGGGCATGACGCTGAAGCGATTGTAGATGTTAAACACAATACATACAAGTATATTTTTTAAGCATTAAAATGGACCCAGAGCCATCAGAGGATGTTTTGTTTTTCTGTTTTTCAGATTCCAAAATGGTAAGAAGATGGTTTATCTACCTCTGCTGTTTGTTGATGAGCTCAGCAACCGTGTCAAGGACCTTGTGGTAAGATTTTACATTTACATACATATTATGTAATACACTGATATTGACTGAAATGGACATAAAAATATGTTAATGGAAAACACTGCTAGTGTTGCATTTCCCTCTAAATAAGCTCAGTAAGAAAATAAAAAATAGAAAAATATTAAGGCTTTTCAAAAAGGTTTTATTCTTGCTTGGTGGTTTTGCCTTAGTCCTAAAAGTGTTCTAAATGCTAAACACTAAAAAATCTTCTAAACGCATTTGCAGAATAAATCCTGATGTAATGACAATTTAACTCACCTGACTGGTCAGCTGTTTTTGTTCAATTGAAACAAATTCCTTAAGACCTCTTTCCATTTTTCTATCATACATGGGTTAGTTAGAGGGCCAAGACTACTTGATTGGTTTGCGGTTCACTACCTCTACTTCCTCCGTTCTGTTTTTTGATAAATTACTTCCATGCATAGCCTATAGCGCCAACTTCTGATCAAACTACGCTGCAGCTGAGTTTGTTCACTCCAAACCAGTTAATGAAAATGCGCCTGATTCGCTTTTCTCTTTGTGACATTTCAAAAGTAAAAATTTGCTTGACAATTGAATGGAAACATGGCTAACAGCCCAATGAATCAAGAATGGTTTGATGAACCAGATCCTTGTTGATTTGTCGTCACCGACCACAGCCATGAATTGCACAGAGATGCAGTGAAAAGCAAAAAGTATGGATGACGATAGTTAACAAACGTTTGGAGGCCATTACACATCTAAAGATATTGACTCTATAAAATAAGATTATGTTGATCTGTCACTTCACATATTAAAAGAGAATGGTTGTGTATTTGTAGGAGATCAACAGTACCTCCAGTGAGCTCCCTCTGACCATCTCCTACGACTCCATCTCTCTGGGAAGGCTTCGATTCTGGATCCACATGCAAGACGCTGTTTTCTCTCTGCAACAGTTTGGTAAGTTAATCATCTCTGTCTCTCTGTTTCTTGTACACACAATCTAGAGGCCTTGCACTCTATAACACCACGTATATTTGTCTGTCTCCCTGTATGTGTTGCAGGCTTCACAGAAAAGGATGCTGACGAGATTAAAGGAATCTTTGTGGATACCAACCTGTACTTCCTGGGTCTGACCTTCTTTGTAGCTGCCTTCCATGTAAGTCTTCACCACAGAGCACTGCACCACATTACCCTAAAACAGAAAATAGAGTGAAGCTCAGAGACATTCATGACACATGGTTGTCTAATTTACAATTTCTTGACATAAAAGCATGTGAATATATTCCTGATTAGACATGTTGGAGTTTCTTCAACTTTTCCAACCAGCACATAAAATCAGCAGGACGGAACCAATGATTAAGGTTCATGCAGTCCTATATAATAAAGTTGTTTAATGACCAATTACAGTAGTATATCTTTTGAGATATCCGTCAAGATACCTCCTTAATAAAAAAACAAAAAGAACACTGAGGTGTACTGATCATGAACGGTCAACAATGAACTGTAGCGTGACAAATGTATGTTCTTGTCTTTTGCTTTTTCAGCTCCTCTTTGACTTCCTGGCATTCAAGAACGACATCAGCTTCTGGAAGCAGAAGAAAAGCATGGTGGGAATGTCCAGCAAAGCAGGTAGGTGACTTTGTTCTCATGAAAAACACAATATTAGATGAGAAGCAAATGCAAAACAGAGAGCAAAAGTTAGGAAATGTCTTGAGACTCGGTTCTCAATTTTATATATGTTGTGACTGATTGAGTAGAGTATTGCAGTACAGTATGTGTAACACCAGTGAATCTATAAGAAACCAGGCATCAGCAGTGTGTTTGTATTATAATAGAGTCTAGACTGCTTCGTGGCCAGAAGTTGGGTTCTGCTTCCTTCTGCTGAGCAAGAAAAAGAGCAGCAGCATAAAGGATGCTCTTGTGTGCTTGCTTGAGGTATTGGAAGGAATTGGCCATCTGCAAAATGCTGTTAAGCAATATTTTGCCCACAGCTGAATGGGCAAGAAGCCTGTACTTCTGATTATTCAGCCAGACCGTTCTCCTGCACTGGAACTGTGCTGGAGATTTATGGATGTTTTAAAGTAGAAGATACCGGAGCTTCAGAGAGGATAAAATATGATGGAGCATAACTATGAAAGTACATCAACATTTTGGAATGCTATTGGAAACGCGTATCATTTGCTGGATGAAGTGTAATCAACATAAAGTCTGCACCAAATAATTCAACAGAAATGTCAGTGACTCAGGCAGAGCAGTGACGGTATAACATTTTGTGTTTTTGTTTTCCAGTGCTGTGGCGATGTTTCAGCACCATCGTCATTTTCCTGTATTTGTTTGACCAGCAGACCAGCCTGCTTGTCCTCATACCTGCTGGCATCGGCTCCATCATTGAAGTAAGAACACACAGACTGGAAACACACACACTTTGAAATACACACACTTTGAAATACACACACTTTGAAATACTCACCTGCACTTACAACTGAATAGACATAAAACATGTTCAGGAATCCAACTGAATTCAACAAGTTTATTGCTAATATATGAAGTAAGAATACATCTTGTTGATTAATGCATAATATTCTGTTTTTTTTTTTTTCTTCGTGCAGGTGTGGAAAGTGAAGAAGGCCCTTAAGATTCAGGTTTCCTGGAAAGGAGGCAAACCAACATTCCTGGTGTGTGTGTGTGTGTGTGTGTGTGTGTGTGTGTGTGTGTGTGTGTGTGTGTGTGTGTGTGTGTGTGTGTGTGTGTGTGTGTGTGTGTGTGTGTGTGTGTGTGTGTGTGTGTGTGTGTGTGTGTGTGTGTGTGTGTACTGGTTGATTTGTTTCACTATTGTTTTATTAAATTGCAAAAGCAACACTTAACAGCCATTATAAAACAAATAAACAAATGCATGTAGTGTATGATTTACCTTGTTATGAATTTAAATGGAAAATGCTACAATGGGTAAGTGTGCTTGCAGTTCATTTGTGTGTGTTTTTCTTTTATGTGAAACAGTTTGGGAAATTAGATGAATCGGAGAGGAGAACGGAGGAGTACGATACTCTGGTAAGACACAACAGACTCACACATGCATAGACTCTGCTATATAATAACTAAACCACATGCACCTTTGTTACTGGACAATATACATTGGCTGTAACTGGATGCACACTGATGTTGTATTGTGTGTTTTTCTGTAGGCCATGAAGTATCTCTCATACCTCCTTTACCCGATGTGTATTGGAGGGGCTGTGTATGCGCTCATATTTCTACGATATAAAAGGTCTGTGTGTTTACGTAGCATGCACGATTGTCATAACACTATTACTAATCATGGGATATTGATGTCATCATTATCTCCTTTTGTTTCTCATCCCTGTTTTAGTTGGTACTCCTGGCTGATCAACAGTATGGTTAATGGTAAGCTTTTTTTAAACTCAAACTGTATGGTACAGTAAAACACCTTTTAACTTATGTACTATTAATATTATTAGAATTACAAGTTGATTACCTCATTATTATTTGATTGAAAAGGAAAGGGTTTTCAACATGTTCTTGATGATTTCAGGTGTATATGCTTTCGGATTCCTCTTCATGCTTCCTCAGCTGTTTGTCAACTATAAGGTCAGTTTATCATCATTAATGTGTGTGTGTGTGAGAGTGGTCTTACTTTTCATCAAATGTATAATGTGGCAATGGACTTATTACAGTTATCGTAAAGACATTTGTGCCACGTCTCACATCTTAAGAAAAAATAATAATAAGTGCTACATACATGCTTCATGGCGCTACTAGAGGTCTAACACTCCACAAGGAAACTTTAACCGCTTCAGATCTTATAGGAAATTGTGCACGCCGAACCAATGCCGTTTGGACCACAGCATTGCGTGTGATCTGATTTACTGTTCTTGTCTTTCAAACATCCCACTGACCTGATATGTTTCATTTAACAGCTGAAATCTGTGGCCCACCTGCCCTGGAAGGCCTTCATGTACAAGGTAAGAACAGGACTCCTTAGTTAGTTCTTCAGTTTGTGCTGATTTAACAAGTTTTAATGAAGCAATAGTCTGGATTTAGAGACTTGCTGTTCTATTAAAACTGATCAATCAGCAAATTTTCATCTTAAAATTGTGGTGTTCTGTTACAGATCATTTGAATGAATTACGTTTCATATAACAACCCATTTTCAGGATTGTTATTTTCAAATGTTAAATCGATTATTTATTTAAGTCACTGTCACTGCCTAGCCTTGTTAGTGATTAGTTATTTTGTTTGTAAAATATTAATTGATCGATATTGGTTTATTTTTTCCAGGCATTCAACACCTTTATCGACGATGTGTTTGCCTTCATCATCACCATGCCAACGTCACACAGACTGGCCTGTTTCAGGGACGATATAGTGTTTCTCGTTTACCTCTACCAGAGATGGTACAAGCACAAACATACATGCACACCACACAGATTCCTACGTCAACAACAAAACATACCCAACAGTTTTCTAACCTCAAATTATCTCCCCTTCTCCAGGCTCTACCCAGTGGATAAAACAAGAATAAACGAATATGGAGTTTCTTACGACGAAGAACCCAAAGAAAAGACTCATAAGGACTAGTGAGGAGCGACGGGTCATTGGCTTCCATGATCTGGTACCTGCATGTTTTGTCTTCAGTCCACTGATATTGACTGACGGGTCATTTGGTAACAGTCCAGAGGCATCTGGTCAGTTAGTTGTAAATGGACCCGGTAGATCATTATCCTAGTGATTTTTGTCTTTTTCCCTTTCCCCAAAGTGCAAACTGTTGAAAGGTCAACATCAGCTCATCTGCCTTCTGCAGTCAGGAGAGGAATTATTTTGTTTTGCAGCGTGTGGCGGGACAGGAAGATCAATAAGACAAACCTCTAAACCAGTACAACATGGAAACACGTGTTTCTGATTGGTGTGAATGGTCGGCACACCGTTCACGACTGTGACCATGTCAATCATGGGTCAGACAATACTCAGCTTTGGTGTGAAAGAGTACACTGATGACTATACTAAGTCAGCACTTCCTGTTCAAATACCATGTGATTCCACAAAGCCAGTCACATCCCTTGTCTATTGGAACAGCCCCATACTGTTCATATCACTGGAGGTCATCACTGGCGTGAAGTATGATTTATTACATTGGTTAGGCATTCCCATATGGGACTTCCATTTTAAGATGAAAACATCTCTTGAGGACCACTGTGAATGTCTTATTTTCAGAATTTTAATTGCAAGGTAAAAAAGTGATAATAATTTAAAAAAAAAATGTATGTTTAAAAATTCCAGTTAATTTACAGTGTGTGTATTAAAAAGAACCTGGTTCAGACTGCTTTGAAGAAGTCATATCTAAATACATTGATTTTCCATATTTTTATTATATAAGTGCAAAATCTGACATTGGGACACTGAAAAATCAGTGTCCCAGTAGTAAGTGGATGCACTGTTAGCTCAGTTAATTATTCACAACGCAGAATTTGAGGGCTTTTCTAGAAATTGTATAAAATTGTGCTAATTATGTTTAAATATTGCTCAGTGAAAGACTGTTACCAATACTTAGAATGTATGAATGTGTAGTAATTTCAATTTTTTTATATCCCAAATGACAATGTAGACAAAGCCAACATGTTTTAACCCAATGACAGATTCCAGAGTGACAGACCCTGTATAGGCTTCCTGCTAAAGTGAGAATGGAGGGGTGCAGGGAAGACAAAACGAGAGGGGTATTTACTGACCTATTTTATATTGTCGAACAAAACTTTAAAATATCTAAGCTTGTGTTTACCACGGACCTTATTTCATGCATCTAACCAAAAACCATTCAAAAACCAATTGACTTCAAGACGAGGCAACTGAAGGTGCAAAAAATGTTTTTAATCATTTCTGGGTTTTTGGACTCATTATTGCGCCACTCTATATACATATATGATTTAAATGACTAATCCAGGAGTCACAGTAAAGGGAACCTAAAAGGTAACAGAATTTTTCAGAAATTTCAAATAGATCACTTTAATTTGAAGAGATTTAATGTACATTCCACCTACGTTCATTTAATGTGCTGTAGCACAGTGGCAGATTCCCATTTGTGGCCATGGAGACGGGAATAATTTTCCTAAACATTCTACAATCTTAAATTCGACAGTTTCAGAATCTGTTGAGTTGAATTGTCTCTGACCACATCTTTAAAATATACTGACTTTCATTACACAGTAGCAAAGGTTGGTACTCCTCAAAGCCATACTGTCCTTTCCATCCACTCTAGTTTTGTAGTTTTACCTGCGTGAGTATTTTTTACATATCAGGGCCAAGAAAATTTGTTGGTGCCAAATGTGAGAATGATTCTTTAAATTGTCTGTGAGCTTTTGTATGTTCCCATAAACGATCCATCTGATGTTTTCAATAGACACTGACATTGTGAGGGAAACAGTAAATGTTAAGACTTGAGGAAAGTATTACTTCATTTAGATTTACAGTCACATCTTGATTTTTCTGCCATAGTTCTAATATTATGTTTGTTTTTAAAATAGAAAGATATATGGATACACTGGGTCAGTGCACAAAGATCAAGCATAGGTTATCTGTTCCTGTGTAAATGAGACCAGGCAAGATTTTCCAGAAAATTGAATTGAAATGGTTTTACTTATGGTAATGATTGTGTTTCTGATTGTGATTAAATAAAATTGTTTGACTCAACATGTTGTTTGCATTGGATTTAAAACTTCTGGACTTGTTTCTTGTAAACATTTTCTTCACAGTTTCAGATTTTAAGTGATGATAGCAGCAGGATCTACACAAAGCACACATAGAAACTTACACAGTATCCAATTTCTAATGATATGGTACCTCCAGAGGTTTGCTAGAGGGCACTACTGGGACAACTAACTCAAACTCAATTTAAAACTGTCCAGATTAATTCAATTGCGCGTGTGTGTGCGTGTGTGTGTGTATATATAAAGAAAGAAAGAAAGATAATCTTGTAATTGTTGGAAGATAAATACAAAATAAAGGGTGTGTGGGAATTCCCCTTGAAAAGACACCTATTTGTAAAAGAAAAATAGCAAATATATAAAAAAAAATGTAATAAGAAATTAAAGATATTCCAGGTTACTTAATTGTAGAGGCTTTTGTTGTGTGTAATTGTTTTCAATTTAGCAGGACATCTATTAATGTTAAAATAAAGCTGAGCATAGCTATGTATGGTCTACGTCTGTCGTCACTGTGCGTGCGTAATGGCGTCACAGCAACGCCGCTCTGACGCAGAGTATATAACGCATGCGCCCGCCCTGTTCCGTCCCTTTTCCGCTACAGGAAACAAGCGTGCCTAAGGTGCTCGGTTCTTCATCAGAAGCTAAGGCCCGCAATCCGGCGACTAGCACCGTCAAATTTAGGCATCCACCGCCACCAACATAACATCCATCATCTAAAATGGCCTCCGTGTCCGAACTCGCCTGCATTTACTCGGCTCTGATCCTCCACGACGATGAAGTCACCGTCACCGTAAGTGCCCCGGCTTGCCCCGGACATCTCCGCCGACACTCATCAGCTGCACCCGTGGAAGTGTTGTGTTAGTGGTGAAAGCACCGAATAATAAAGCTGAGATAGTAGCGAGCCGTATTTAAAAAATAATGTACATGAATATGTGTTTAAAAAAACAATAAATGTGTTTAGTTGCTTAAGCAGTACCATCTACCGGCTAAAATGGCGGCATGCTCCTTGCTGACGTTGGGCCACGTTTCTGCATCAGGACAGTATGACTGTTTAGTGTTGTGAGTTTATTACTTGCATCTGTCTCTAGCTGTAACCCGTCACAGCTCTACCTACGTCTTCCACTCAAATGACAGGTGCTAACCAGCGTAAAGTCAGAGTTAGTGAATCTCAACAAAAGCACAACATGCCGCGTTAAAAGTTAAAAAGTGCTGCAGGTTAGTTTAACGTTGTAGTAAAAGCCCACTGTAGTTTGTCTGCTTGTGTTAAGATGGTCGTCTAATGTTTTCCTGGCGGGTTTGGTGCACGTGGGTGCTTCACAACATCCACATGATGAGAGCTGTTTAAATTAAGACCTAACATGCTTTAAGTATGAAATACAATATCAGCTGTAGCATCTTCAAATATGAGAAGCTCCAACAAGACTTTTTATTTTCTTTATTAGATTTTTTCTGTTCAATTTAGCATCCCTCTCTGTCAATAAGCCCAGCTACCAAGTTACACAAGTGGAATAGTCAAACTATAGGATTGTTAGTGTGATGCACTAACTGAAGACACTGCTCTCTCCTAACTTGTGATTTCCATATAATGTACTGATGTTCTTAAAGTCAATACTGGTTATTTAAGGATGAATGAAGTATATATTTTTTAAACTTCTGTTTTGTCTGTCTGTAGGAGGACAAGCTGAATGCTCTGATCAAGGCTGCTGGAGTCACTGTGGAGCCCTTCTGGCCAAGTCTGTTCGCCAAGGTAAGAGAACAGCAACTTTGTGGGGAGTTAAAGGGGGTTCAAATCCGTAGGATGAAGTAGTGTCTGTTGCTTTTCTTAAATCTCATGTTCTTGTTTTAAGTGTCCGCAGCAGTTCAATAAACTATGAAATGGACCGTTGACCTTGTTTCATCAGCACAGACTTTAATTGCTGAATACTTGGCTCTACATATGAACAATAGTGTTTTAATGCTTTATGTTGTGTTGGTCTGTGCATTACTCACCTGTAAATGTTGTCATTTCCTAGGCGCTGTCCAGCGTTGACATCGGCAGCCTGATCTGCAACGTTGGAGCCGGAGGTGGAGCTCCAGCTGGAGCCCCTGCTGCTGGAGTTGCTGCCGTCGCTGACGCCCCAGGTAACTAGGAGTTAAACAGGAAACCTGGTTTTAGATGGGCTTAACAGTCAGACGCTCCGGACATTTTATTGTCTAATACAGCAACGCTAAATAGGATAAACTTAATGAGAACTATACTTTTAGTCCCTTGCTATACTTATGAGCCTTAAACAAGCACATGCCTTGACTTTGAGGTGTAGACCTGGGAACAGTTTGGTAACTAAAGTGGTGTAACTTGGCCTTAATTTGGTACTGGTCTGGTTAAGGACCGTTCAACGTGATGCCAACATTAAATGTTTTCTCATTTCAGAGCTAAAACTATTTACAATTTATCTTTTGGAAGTCATTGTGAAAAGCCAATTTCAAGCCAATGTTTTTGAATTGTCTGAGATCTCCCAGAGCTTTGAATACTAAGGGTAGTTTAAATTCAACTGCATCTAGGACTTTGCTAACCATGCTCTATCTTGTTTACCCTACAGCCAAGGAGGAGGAGAAGAAAGAGGAGAAGAAAGATGAGTCTGAGGAGTCCGATGATGACATGGGCTTCGGTCTTTTTGATTAAAAAGATGTGTTTGTAAGAAAACGCAATAAAAGTTATAAAAAAAATAAAAAAAAGACTGCTGCCTTGTCTAACTTTCTGTTCTCCCCAGTTTACCACCTCTGGTACAGACAAGCATCATTTTTCTCTACCAAGACATTTTAACATGTTACAGCTACACTAGATCATAGAACAGTTGCTAGTTAATGGACTCAGTCACATTTTATACCAAAGTCCCTGAACTTCATCTGAGTAATTTTCCGGGGTTAAATGTGTAGCAGCAAACAGTAGTGGGACAGGATTAAGCTCAAACATGGAAACCAATGGACACTGTAAAGGTAATGGACTGGTAGTTGTGCCAAAGCTGTGAAAATAAAAGTTTTGAATATTGTTGCAGGTGCGAGGGACAAGCTAGTGTGTAAGAGTCATTTTGTGGTCCATTATAAGTATGTACAGCTTACTGTTTAAAAGCTCCTTTTTAATATGACTTAATTCCTCTGTTAGATAAAATAACCAGGAAGCACACAAGTGATAGTTTAAGGAGGTGTGCACATGTTTTCTGATATGAGGGGAAAGAGCGTTGTGAGGTGAGCTCCACAAAACACTAACAAATGAGCCAGAATAGGACTGGACATTAAATATTACACATATTTAAAAGCTTATATAAGGACAGGGATCTTGTCTATTGGTTACGCTTCACTTTCTCCTGTCAAAATAAACTAAAAGTGTCCTAAAGCCTTGTCTAACATGCTGCAGGCTTTGCTTTTATAGTACGTTTCAACTCTACTACTTTCATTAGGTGATGGCATGTTTTGTCTGAGTAAATCATGTTTTTAAACTCAACTTAAGCTGTGGAGTGGAGACTCGTTTTGAGTTAGTTAGTTGACGCTAACCATAAAAAGAAATAAAACCTTTTTTCTATGATGCCAACATTTCCCTTACGTGAAACATAAACGAGCAGAAATAGTGGGTCTGACCATACTTCATTTAGCAGATGGGTTTAACCTCGCAGTTAAATGTTGTTATTACGTCACTTGTTAGGCATAAGTTTCCGTAGTGTAGTGGTTATCACGTTCGCCTCACACGCGAAAGGTCCCCGGTTCGAAACCGGGCGGAAACACATTTTCATTTTCTTAATTTCATTTTTTTTATCATCAGCAAATAAACTGAGTAAAAACTTTCACTTATTAAGTGTAAGTGCTATATTTTGTTGCAACTACACTTGTTGCACAAGCCCGCCGAGATATCGTGGAGGAGCGCAAAACACAAAGCGAAAACTATATTGTAATGATTGGATGGCAAATACGGTTTGAAAATGATCTAACCTTCTTTGTGGGGTTCATCAGTTGTTAATGCTGATCTGGAGTGTACAGTTTAGTTTAAAGACTTTTTAGTTAAAGTCATCAATGTTTAAATAGACCGACTAGAAGTAGAATTTACTTGATATGATTGGTCTGAAATTGAAAGGTTTCCTAAATTAATCTCAATATTTCTGAGGGCGAACCCTTGAGTAATTAAACACTTATTTTGGAAAAAACTCAAAGACATTGGTGATAAACAATATTAGCACATTCTCCCTGTGTTCTCTGATTTTAACAGTGGTGGAAGAAGTATTCAGATCTTGTACATAAATATTAATACCACCGCACATAGTAGACATACTAGTACAGGTTAAAGTCCTGCATTGAAAAATCTTTCTGAAGTAAAAGTACAAAAGTATTAGCATCGATATATACTTAGTGTACCAAAAGTCAAAGGAGTAATAATATGTTTTATTCTATTATGTATGCATTAATGTATTCATCCCAGGTGGAGCTCATTTTAATAAATGTAACTGCTAGGTAGTATAAATCATCATTTCATATCATCCTTTATTGTTGATGATATGTTCACGTAAATAAGAAAATGTGCGACATGTTTTTTCTATGTTCATTAATCTAAATAACTGTTTACCGTTTAGCGTAATGTCCACACAGCGCAGCTCAAGACGATGTCAGCTGTCAATCATCTATCCAGGTAAACAGACTCTTTTCACTCGAACAACAAAAAAACAAAAAAACGGCTCCAAAGAGACAACTAGGGGCCACAGATATTTGATATTTTCGCATAACTGTAGTTTAACAGTAGGCTACCACAGGAAAGAGATCGGGTTTCAACAGCAGCCAGGTGGGAATAGATCTGTGTCATTGCAGGAACAGCACAGGTGTAATTGATAACATTAATTACGGCCATTATAAATGGTCACGTGGTAACTATTCACCTCAATGATACATTAATGATGCATGCAAACTCCACACAGAAGGCCGTCTAGCCCGGGAATTGAACCCGGGCCCCTGTTGCTGTGAGGTGCTAGCCTCAATGATACATTCCATTTATTTCTATTCATTTATAATCCCCTGGATTTTAAAAGCTCATAGGGGTTTCCCCAATATTTCTGCTCTTGTTCAAAACTTTATGCACATTCAAAACATTTTCCCACATATCTGCATGCTCTGAGAAAGTCATAATATTTTTGAAGGGAAAAGTCACAATTTTATAGAGATTATTAAAAATAGAGATTAAGAATAAAGTCATAATAATTTTAGAAAAAAAATCTCCACGCCCTGTATTGTTCTGTGCGTGGCATTAATGTTCTGCTGACTTGGTTGTATCGCTATCAGACTCTCTTGGGACTCTCTGGATATGACTACTTAATTGGAAATTTTTCACCTCAAGTTCGTTGAGACAGATTCTTGTGGACTACTAATATGAAATAACGAAGGGTTTACTAGTATATTTGCTGTTCCCTAATCGGGGGAATCGGGAAATCCATCGTGCACATATGACTGCAGGTGTTTTAGGAGCACAGAGGATACACACTTGCATCCTTCAAAATCCTCTAAACGAAGGACTCAGTCCTCGGTTGAATTCGAAAGAACCTCGACATTAGGACAGTCCTTCTGCAGGATCTGAAGACATAGCATCGTTGAAATTCAGTTTTTTAAGGATCGAGATCACCTGTGTCTGTCTAGCAGCAATCAAAGGTCATCATTGTCATGGTAACTGCTATGTGACTGTTGGTCAGACAGCTCATTTCATAAATTCTAAGCTGATGTTTTTCTTACCACTGCTTCCCAAACAAAAAACATAACTCCCATTGCTTTAACATTCAACTTGATTATTTAGGACCTCCTGATGGACACATAATGTGAACGTTGTGTGTGTAGTGTTAAAAATGGGAGCATGGGAGCAGTTTAGAAAAGTGGTACGATTTGCTGTTTTTTGGTTGGAGATCGTCTCAATCAAGGACAAAATGTGTAAGTCTGTTTGTTTTCACAGGGACATTGTATGAAAGAGCACAGATTTCCCTACATTTTAACCTGAAATGATGTATGAAGAGTGAAAATGTTGGAAATGAGAACAAGTTAAAGAGAATCTCTTTAAAGATTTTAAACATCCTCTCCCCTCTGACTGTTGGTCCCCCCCCTTTCTGAAGATTCCATCTAATTCTTTACATTACATTACATTACATTACAGTCATTTAGCAGACGCTTTTATCCAAAGCGACTTACAGCAATGTCATCGTGAAGAAGCCACAGGAAGCTTACTTTGTTTGTTTACAAACGACCTGCTGTTGCCATGGTAACAACATTGATTCAAGAATGGAACACATTTTGTCTGACATCATCAAAGGAATCCTGCTTTATGATGTCATGATGCCATCATCAAGAACTTCATTCCATTCAATGCAGTTAGTTCAGCACAAGAGACCATTAAGGGATATCGTTCACTGAAGCAACACACATTATCAGGAAACCCAACGAAGAGACATAGAAAAATGGCAAGATCGTACACTCCGAGCATGAACAGTCGTGTGAAGTCCTACGTCCAAAACTGGGAACTTGATGTAAGTAAACAACTAGAGTCCAGCAAGGTCGGGCTAATATCATGTTCCCGACAAGAACGAGCCAATCTGAAAGTCAGGGTTGAGACCCTGGGTGCAGTCCTCGATCTGCTGCAGGGTAAAAATACAAAAGACACCTGGGGCTATGAACAGAGAGATGAAATTGCAGCTCTGAAAATTAAATTGAATGCGGCTGAGGTCAGGCTGAAGCAGACCTCTGACAACCTTCTGGCCCAAGAACGTATAAATAGGGACTTTAGACGCCAGATGGAGAATGGCCAAGCGAAGCAGATCCAGGCTTCAGAGGCGACAGAGACGATGACAGAGGACCTCCGTCGTCAGTTGAGGGAGGTCCAGGTGAGCTCTGCCTCCAGATTGGGTCTGCAATCTGCGATGAACATGGATCTCAGTTCAAAGCTGGATGAGGCTTACAAACAGCTGCAACGGACTCTCAGTCAGATGAGCATGGAAGATCCTGATGATCTGTCCCCGTCTGAGACCCCATCTCAGCTGAGTAGATCCACAAGTTCCATAGAGGAGCACACTTCCAGCATCCAGGGCAAATACTCTGAGACACTGACTGAAGTGGAGCTCCAGGCTATGAGAACAGGTGTGGATTACTGTGCCAAAGGTCAGCAGCCACAGCTCCATGTAACGGACGAGGCAAATGAGCCTGAACTCAACACAGAGAGTGAACCAACCTGCCCACAGCTCACATATTCATCACCTGCTGCAGAGATCGCAGCGAGTGTGGAGAGCCACGGTAGTGACACAATTCTTTCAGATGACTTAAAAGATGGAAGAGGAGAGGAGGAAGAACTCCATGTTAAAGATAGGCTCATCGAGAAGGTAGTGGAGACAGAGGAGGAGGATGAGAAGGTGGTTTGCCTCAAGATCAGCGAGCTGCAGGCAATTGTGGACAAAGCAGTCGGTCAGGTTT
Source organism: Anoplopoma fimbria (assembly GCF_027596085.1). NCBI lineage: Eukaryota > Metazoa > Chordata > Actinopteri > Perciformes > Anoplopomatidae > Anoplopoma > Anoplopoma fimbria. The sequence continues at coordinate 7,341,399 of NC_072458.1, forward strand.
GGGAGGAGAAAGAGGTTCTGCTGAACAGCCAGCGAGTGAGGATCGCCCGGCTTGAGTCTGCTGTGAAGATGGCCGAGGAGCAGCTGAGATTCCAACGCGAACAGTCAAAGAGAGTCCTGAGAAGGAAGGAGCAAGATTGGGCGATGAGGTTTCAGGAGCTCCGGAGCAAAGTCACAGAGATGAGGGCCAGAGAGGAGAGTAACAGGGCCGGAGAAGAGACCGGCACCGGGGCCACAGAAGGAAGTAACAGCGGGGACACAGAAGGAAGTAACACCGGGGACACAGAAGGAAGTAACACCGGGGACACAGAAGGAAGTAACACCGGGGCCGGAGAACAGAGTGTCGCGATGGTAGGAGAAGAGAGCGACTCAAGCTCCAGCAGTACAAACTGGTTCTCCAGGATGTTTTCATGCTGCTTTGGAGACATAGAGGAGTAGGGGAAATATCAGTATTCACTCAGATCATTCAATCAATCAATCAATATTTGTATCAATCAATATTTGTATCAATCAACCAATTCATCTATCAATGTCTTTAGCAATCAATCAAATAATCAATCAATTTCTTTATTTAATAATTAATATCTTGATCATATACGGGATGATGGTGGAAGGGGTGTAAAAAGAAGACAGGTAAATGATATAATATTTATATCTATATGTTAATCAATCAATCAATCAATCAATCAATCAATCAATCAATCAATCACTGTTGTATCAATAATCAATCAATGTCTTTATCAATCAATTAATCAACGTCTTTATCATATAGGGGGTGAGGGTGGAGGGGATGTAAAAAGAAGACAGGTAAAAAATATAATATCTATATGTCAATCAATCACTGTTTATCAATAATCAATCAATGTCTTTACTTAATAATCAATATCTTTATCATATAGGGGAGGACGATGGAGGGGATGTTTCCAGAAGACGTAAATAATATATCTATGTCAATCAATCAATCAATCAATCACTCAATCAATCAATCAATCAATCAATCAATCAATCTCTTTATCAACCAATTAATCTATCAATGTCTTTAGCAATCAATCAAATAATCAATTTCTTTATTTAATAATTCATATCTTTATCATATACGGGATGATGGTGGAGGGGGTGTAAAAAGAAGACAGGTAAATAATATAATATCTATATCTATATGTTAATCAATCAATCAATCAATCAATCAATCAATCAATCAATCAATCAATCAATCGCTGTTTTATCATTAATTAATCAATGTCTTTACTTAATAATCAATATCTTTATCATATAGGGCAGGACAATGGAGGGGATGTTTCCATAAGACGTAAATAATATTATATCTATATGTTAATTAATCAATCAATCAATCAATCAATCAATCAATCAATCAATCACTGTCTTTATCAATAAGCAATCAATGTCTTTATCAACCAACCAACCAATCAATCACTGTCTTTATCAATCAAATAATCAATGGCTTTATCATATACAGGATGATGGTGGAGGGGATGTAAAAAGAAGAAAGGTAAATTACATAATATCTATATGTTAACCAAACAATCAATCAAATTCTATCTATTTCTTTATCATCATCAATCAGCTATCCCTCTATCTAGAAGTGGCTCAGGAGGAAGAGCGGGCGTCCATGGATCAGATGATCGGTGGTCCTGAGCCTCGATGCAGTGAATGCCGAACATCCAGGTCATAGATGAACGGTATATTTATATGAATACTTATAAAATATAACATCAATAAATGTAAACCCCCCCCCCCAAAAAAAACAAAGTTATAAGCACGCGCATGATTTCTTAATGATAACAGTGTTTTTATTTGCTTGGTTTAGCAACTGTACATGTGACTCCTTCCTGAGAATATTGCTCAACTCAGGGGGGAGAGAACGAACGGTGGAATGGAGAGAGAGTCAGAGAGGGAGGAGAGCAATATGAGGGGGAGGGGAGGGAGGGGCAGTAACAGAGGGAGGAAAAGTGTGTGTGTGTGTGTGGGGGGGGGGGGGGGATAAAAGTATAAATAAGGTAGAAAGACGGAGAAGAAACACAGAAGGACTGATAGAAGGGAGATCAAATGCAAATCATGTTGGACATGAACAATTTACAAGATAAACCCAGAGGACGGGACCTGTGCTCCATTTTGGCCACAAACCCCTCTTCTACTTTAAATATGAAACAGAATTTTAATCCCCCAAAAACTATTTAAATGTTCCTGAAAATCCAATTTGGGCGTAACTGAAAGCTTCCACTGGATGTTGTTTGAGTGAACATTTGTGAGGATTGAAGGACCCTGCAACTCAATTGATGCAACAACAGAATTCTGCTTCAATATACAAAACAATTAAAAAAAATAATCCGGGAATTTTGACATTTTTGTAGAAACTTTTGCAAAAATGAAAAGGGAGTTGCTGCTAAAAATGCAGAATTATTGAATAAAACAAAAATCGTTTTAATGGAAATAATCCTTTTTTTGTGTTTTGCAGTACATCTGGCAGTTACCTACTGTACATAATAATTAGGACCACCGTTGTAACTTCAAAAATTCCCCCTTCCCCCACCTCTGTCTTTCTCCCTTATTCACTAACAATTCATGCCTCAGAAACGTGTTAAAAATATAGCCTCTATGTATATTTACGATGAAAGTTAACTTAAAAAGTGGCCTGTGACATTTGTTCTTTGTTCTTCAAAATACAGCTTTCATATTTTATTGTTATGCTCATGATGACCTCTGTCTCATGATGCCTGAGATAGAGGTCTAAAGAGTAGGTGAACAAAAAAAAAAAGAGATGAAGTTATGACAGTTATGAGCAGCTGTAAATCACTTATTTTTGCCCATTGAATTTTCAAGAGGAAGACTGAACACAGACGTACTGTAGGAGTCAAGGCTGAAAATAGTAATAGTAATAATTAATAATGATATAAAAGCATGTTTACACAGCGACATTATCATATCATCTTCATTACCCTCCTCGTCCTGGCTCTTCAGTTCCAGTTGTTACATCATAAGTGGGGACTGTTAGTCGGGTTTATGTGGCACATTTTGGTGTGTCCAAACACCAAAATATCTCTGCAGTCCTTCACGTGAGCCTCTGAAACCTTTCTTTGATTCACTCTCTTCAAAGATTAAAAAGTAGTATTGAATGATAAAAAAAAAAAAAAAAAAAAAAAAAATCATCTTTGAGGATACTTGATGGAGGACAAGAGCATTTCTCTGGATACAAAAGCAAAATAATGCAACAAAAGTACAAAACATGAAAATATTTAGCAAAACATCGCCGTTGCCAGAGAGCAAAAAAAAGAAACGATGAATTGAAGGAGGAGATGAGGGAGCTGATTGTTTCAGTCAGTCATGTCTGCTATCCATCAGTTAATTCATTATTCCGTCTGTCCGTCACTGATCTAAGTGTTCTCTTCTCTCTGTGATTGGCTACGAGCTACTGCACACTCCATCTTCACAGCAGCAGACACTATTGCGGGCGGATCATCTTGAGTCGTGATTGGTCGATGACATCCAGCAGGTTCTTGGCGTCGACTGCGAGGGCGTGGGCCGCCATCAACATCTGTTTCTTGTAGTCCTTTTGTAAACTGTCCATGAAAACAGAGAAGACAATAACTGTGTCACCATTACTGCGAAGTAAGTAGTAAATCATTATCAGTAAAAAGGTATCTGTCGTATTTGTACCCACCTTGTCATGACATACTGCTGGGCCAGTTTCATCTTCGCTATTAACTCGGCCAGATCTGAATTCAACAGCTTCTGGGCCATCTCGATCTGTGACAACACAAACAAAATGACAAAGATCATCACACTAAAATAAAAATAGAATAATAAAGCTTCCTGGCCGCTTCAATACATGCTGCACCCAACTTCAACCCGAGCAGAAGTCTAATCTCTGAACACCTGTGTGAGTGTTCAGAGCCTTCAGCATTGCTGTTGGTCACAGTAGACAGTAAAACAAATATTTAAACATTGATGCTGTAATACCAGAGTTACTTTGCCCTCCTTTTAAATCCCTATACAATAGTTTAACTCTCACAACAAGGTTTGGAAACTAGAGTTTACGCGTTTTATTGTAGTAAACATGCAGTGTCCCAAATGGGATAAACAAATCATTTTGTGCTTTCTGTGACATCTAAAGCACATTTATATCTGGTTTATACAAGATTGGGTTACTTAGGGTGTGGTGTGTGTGTGTGTGTGTGTGTGTGTGTGTGTGTGTGTGTGTGTGTGCGTGTGTGTGTTTGTATAAGAGGCAGCAGTATAAGTCCAAGTAGTCTATAATAATAAAAGTAATGGAATTGTTGCAGTGGCAATAAACAAATATATGCTACAACAGCAATATCTTTATAATAATAATAGTAAGCAACAGCAATAATAAAAATAGTAATAATAACCATCATAACAGTTACGGACATGGATATAGCAATTAGCTATTAGCTATATTTATTCTTAATAAACTTGCAATATATATATATATATATATATTTTTTTTTTATTTTATAAAGAGTCATCGTGATCAAGATTTCTTATCCAGTGATTTGACTCTAAAGGCAACATTCATTAGTTACAGACTTCTGGTAAACTTCTATTTAAAATGTTTAGCTGTGTGTGTGTGTGTGTGTGTGTGTGTGTGTGTGTGTGTGTGTGTGTGTGTGTTTGTGTGTGTGTCTCTGTGTGTGCTGGCCGGCAGAACAGGAAGTGTCTCGTCCACTGTCGCTAGCAGAGTCCTGAGTGCCAGTCCCACCTCCTACCAAACACACACAATGTATTTTTGCATCAGTCTTCATTTAATATGCACTTTTAAACCTGTCAATGATAGATCTTTAACTTGTTGTATATAAACTCTTCTTAAATCTAGAATAAGGGATAGAAACGTGTAGCACTCCAACATTTCCTCTGAATTCTCTACAGAGTTGTACCTTCTGTGAGTGAATACTGATCCTACCTTGACCATGGGGACGTACTCCTCTGGGGCCGCAGGCTGAATCCTGTTGGACATCTCAATCACAGCTTTGACCAATCCCGTCACGTTCTCGTACACTTTGTCGTTAGAGCGATCCAAGTTGGCCGTGGGGGGGGGACTGATCTCCTGAGGCTGCAACTGGACCACCAAGGAAAGTAGGACCGTTACAATTAGCCACTAAAATGTACTTTTAGAAGTTGTACACTGGGGGGCAGTATTTGACTAGATTCACACACTCACTCACTCACTCACTCACTCACTCACTCACTAACTCCCTCTTTCTCACACTCACACTCACCTCAGATGGTTATTTCTGTCAACATGCATTTCTACCAACATACTAGATAGTGTAACTATTCTACTATGACAGCGGAGTGTGTAGGGCTGTGAGTACACTGTGATGGCAGGACAGACAGGGACAGTTTTCTAGTTTAACCTGCATTAAGCAATAGTTTTATATTAATGTGAAATCAAATGATTTAGTATCATGTGAAAGGGTTTCTTGCAGAGCTTATCAACAACTTGATAAGCTGTTAACACAAATCAGAGTTTTTCTTTTTTGTCTTTCTGGCCCATGGTGGTCAAAAATCTCCTTACTGTAGGTTTATTTCCTGTTCACAAAACTAGCCAGTTTATTAGATTTTCTTTAAACGGCAGCCATTAAAGTGGGGACATATTTAGGGCATGGCTGAAGTGATTTGTAGGCCACCCGTTTGATGAAAAAGAACTCTTAGGAAACGCCCCAGTGGAGACCTTGATTTAAATAAATGAATTTCTTTTTTGTGAATTAAACTATGGCTTGTGAATGAGAAAAAAAACGTCCTAACGTTATGGCCAAACAGCTATGACACAGCTTATCCTGTGAAGATCACAGGAAACAACATAAAATGAATGTAGATTTATTTATCCAGTTAATGTTTGGAACTAATTTAAAGCTTCTTTTTACGGCATTCAGAGCATTAATAAAGCATGAAACAACTATTATTTATGTAAAAGGTGTAGTGGGGGAATATCTACCTCAACAGAGAATGAAGTCTCTCTGTCTCTCTCTGGTATCAGAACTTTGTTTATGCAGCCGGGCCGGCCTTATGTGCCTTTTAGTGCAAGTTAGTGCATGTGAGCGTGAGCGTGACCCACCAGCTAGCTCACGGCTGCTGCTCTGCACTGCGTTCATTTGGCGGTCACAGCTGATGAAGCGTGATTTATGGTTGGCCCATGGGCGAGGGCTGCTAGTGTCCGTACGGCCAAAGGGACATAACACCATCTCACAACTGTGACAAGGCCCTTTGCTAAGGTTCTGTGCACATCCAACATCAACTACATAGAGAAACCCCAGAGTATTGAAGATCAATACGTTCCCTCGTCACGATCCTACGTCAGCTCATGTCCATGCGTCGACGTAAAACCGAGGCTTAACGTCGCACTGACTGACGCCGTGGAAACATTGCCCTCACCCACCATGTTGAGAGCATTGTGGAGGCACTCGATTTACTCTGAATTTAGCAACTTATAATTTTACTATATAATCATCTAAAGACGCAATGGAAGACATACAGGGATCAGGTTAAAATGCTTCTAATGATCTAAGAAAAATCACTACTTATTCATTTTACATTTTGTTAAATTTTTTCTTTACCAGGGATATTTTCACAACACTCTGGCTTTGGCTACTACAAGCCCAAAGCCAGCTTATTAACACCTAATTGGTTGCATATATTGCCTTGAATCGGGAGTAGTGGGACAAGATGTTTTGGAGCTTTCAGCCACATCTCACAGTCTTCACCATCTTTGCTAATGACCATGAGATGAATGTGAAAGCCCAAAATGAGATCACAAATACTGTTGCCAGTTCAAAAATGAACTTCCATGCTGAAATGTTTTGTTTGTCATGCCAACTGTGATATTTTGTTCTGCCTCTGGTAAAGAAAAATATTTTAACTACAACTCAGGAAGCTTCTTGAAGCTTCTCTATACATTATACTACTGTTAACTATCAGCTAACTAACTCTACATCGACGACGGACAAACACAAAGATCAGCTTACCCTCCACGGCTATGGGGAGGTTGAGGAGATGGGAGGGAGGTGTGGTTGGGTGGATTGGGATTTGACAGGGAAGAGATTGAAGGGGGTTGGGGTGTGCAGCGGGTTTTGATGAGAGGGGCAAGGGTTTGACAGATTTGATGGGTGGAGACATGGATGCAGAGTACAAAGTCAGAATAGCAGGATAAGGGATAATAAGATGGCAGGTTGTTAAAGGGAAAAAATATGCATGGATGTTAATGAGAAAGGGGGAGAGAAGAGTAAAGGGGGAGAGAAGAGTGACAGAACATTAGGCCAAAGCAAACCAGAGGCAAGGCAAGGCATGGCACAGCATGCAACCATCAGCAAAATGCCAAATAGTGAAGTCAACTCAAAAACAATATGCTAGAATGGAAAAAAGGCTAAACGTGGAGGCAACGTGAAGGAACTGTGTTCACAAAAAAAGATCTTAATAATCTAAATCTGCTCATTGTTAAACTGGGGAATAAATTCTGTATTTTTAGGAGATTTATTGTTCTTTGCTGTGATGTGTTTTTGTTGTTGTGTGCAAATATACCTTCACCCCTTCATTGTAGCTGTCAATGGGGCAAAGACTGGCCAGGTTGCCTAGGTGACAAGGAGCTCCAGGGCGGGGTGGTTTCTTAGGAGGAGCCACGTGTTCTGAAAAAAAGGAGTATGAAGGTATGATGTGTATGTTGTATGGGGTTAAGAACGATGCATGCTAACAGGTACTTTATGTACCATGTAGTAGTTCATGTACTTGTTCTACAATTTTCTTTCTTTCAATGCAATTTCACATTTTTTATGATTAAACACACTGTAATGACCTAAATTACCTACAGAGATATTTCAACCTTGTTCAATATTTATATTTAAATATTTTATAAACTCAGTTTTTCATTTAATTATATTACTAGGACAAGGACAAACCTTTACAATTTTGATAATTTAAATAAATATTGCCGCTAATACAAATTTTCTTTTTCTTCAATGAAGGACATTTATTTTTAACAGAATAATTTAACATTGTTTAAATCAGTTATTTTGTGTCTGTATGGTCATTTTCTCACCTGGTTTCCCTATAGGCTGGTAAATATGTTGGTTTCCACACTGCAGAGAAAATCACAAAGACAGATAGAGAGGTTAAACTCTGCAGAAACATGATCTCGTGATACTGATTTCACTACGTAAACGTAAGAAAAAATACCACATTCACAGTTGTTATTGCATATTGAGAATTCCCCCCAGCGATGTCATTACTCAGCTACAACCCCAGTTGATACAGTGGGGAGATGATAAGGACAATGCTCAGAATAGCTTTAAGATATCATAAGCCACACATTTACAGTAAAATAAGACTGTGCAGTGCTTCTGGGCTTAAAATCCCCATAAGCCCTCTGTGGTCATGTGGTTGGTGTGTAGGCAGTGCCTCCCTGGCACACAGACAGAAATACTTTCTCTACTTTTCTCGGCCTCTGTACTTCCTCTGTCTGTCGGACTGAATACTTCCCCTCAGCCTTTCTCACCATTTCATTTTCTTCCTCTCTCCTCTTAAAAATCTGCTACTTTTCTCCTCCTTTTCCTCTTTAAATCCCTTGCTTCCTCTCTTTTCAGCATTTCCGAAATGACACTTTGAATCCGTTTCACTTTTGACCTTAACATTCGTCTCTCCATCAGTGTGTGGAGTGGGGTTAGCAATTGATTTTCAATAAAAGTGTTGACAAACATAGACCGACAGACAGACAGACAGACAGACAGACAGACAGACAGACAGACAGACAGACAGACAGACAGACAGACAGACAGACAGACAGAAAAACACACTATGACTGACCGGTGCTTGTAGTGTGCCGTCTTCTCTGTCGATGCTTCCTCTGCTGTTTCTGGACTCTGCCTTCTGCAGGAAAAGGCAAAGAGAGACATTTTAAATATAAAGAAAACATACCTCAGCATTTGTTTTGGAGCAATTTCCAGGTAGTCCTAGTTAAGTGATAAAATCAAAAATGGTTATATAAGACTCACTTTTAAAAAAAAAAAAAAAAAAAAAACATGAGGCATTCACAAAAAAGAAAAAAATATGAAAAATAAACATAATCAGTAAACAGTTTGAGTCACCTGCAGGTTACAGAAATAAGTTATTTCTTCCTAACTAAACACGACATTTCAACAGGAAAATGCACAATTAACCAGCAAAATGATTTTGCACAATCACACCAATGACCAAAACCTGCAATCATTTTTCCATTTACACTGCCTGAAAAAGTGATCTTCATCATCAAGTCAGTAAGGAAGAAAAAGCAGCAGCTAAACACAGATTAAGTCCTGACAGCCTGTTTGTGCCAATTAGTCAACAGAAAGCAGAAATACTACAAAACTCTGTCCACATTTGCACCAATACAAAAACCCAAGCAAGCCTCCGACTCCCTCTCTCTTTCTGTTTTAGTACCGTTTTGGTGAAGCACGCCTTGAAGAGATGCATCCTGGGAGAGTAGAGGCTGAAGAAGACAGGAGGAGGAAAGCAGAGAGTGGAGGCCATCGAAAGAAGGGCCGAGATGGGGACAGAAAGTATGAGAGAAGGATAGAAAGAGAGAGAAAGACTGAGGACAGAGAGACCAGGGAAAACTGGGAGAGAGAGGAATCTAAGAACCTGGAAGATGAGACTGAGAGAAATGAACTGAAGAAGACAGAAAAGTTGAGTCAGAGAAGAATGGAGGGAAAGACGGACAGAGCAGAAGTTTTTCCAGAGGAGGAAAAGCTCCACTGAGCCACAGAGAAAAGACCCAACCGACTCACTCTCCTCTCTGTTTCTCTCCCTCCCACTTTTTTTCCATCTCTCTGTATCTCCCTCTGTTGCTCTTTCTCTCTCCCTGATGGGTGACTCCTTGTTCGTTGTTCCACCCTCTCCACTGCTCCTGCCAATCCCACTTCCTTTCTCCCTCCTTCTGTCCTCCACTCTTGTTCCTCCTCACAAACTTCCATCTCTTTCTTTTCAGGCCTTACTTTCCCCTCTCATATTATTAAAGACTGTTTTCACCCTTTTATTTTCCTGTTGATCTTCTTTTTGTTTATCACAAGGTTTAACACATTTCAATGATATGACTTGACTTCGGCAATTCAGACAGTACCAGAAATGTTGTGATTGTCTACTTATTCTACTATTTTCTGCTTTGTCTCTCTTAAAAAAACACTTGGAAACCATTCAAAGCACATGGAGCATAAACAACAGATTTTTGTCACCAGGATTCACTATTGTCTTAGACATGAACTTGAAGCTCACATTCAAAGTACTGTGAAAAATCAAACAACATTTAGTGTTTCTTTTATGCAAAAATAAAAGTAAAAAAAAAAAAGTAGCTTCTATTCCATTACCCCTCTAAAAGTTTAGTACAAATGCATTATACAGAACTTTAGGACTTTCTCTTTATGGCTATAAACTCTTGCGAGTATTGTCAGTTTATGATACAATGATAGATGGCTAAGTCAACACAAAGTGATGATGCATTAAGCTTAGTTTATACTCGCAGTACTGAAGCTGGCGTGAGGTGCACTCGCCAGAAAAAATGTAAACAGGGCCGGCGCCTATGCTTCACAAACGGTCGCAGCGCTTGGTCTTATATACAGTCTATGATCATTCACCTCTGAATTTTTGTTAATTGGCATGCGCGATCATGTGACTGTTGACACTTTTGTCAGTGAATAGTTCACTGACAAAAGCTTTATTTACATGTCTAGGGGTTATACAAAGAAGGCAAATTTACATTTAAGTGCTTTAGAAACAGGAGTTCTTAAAAATCTTCATTTGAGAATATTTTTTTGCAGCGAAAGCGAATTGTTTACAATATTCATTTGTATAAATGCCTCTGTTTATTTACCGGTGCTTGCACGCCATCTGCTAAGGCTCACGCTACAGTGCAAAGGGCTAGTGTAGACTAAGCTTCAGGCTACAGCTACACAGATTTCCACTCACGAGTTAATAAACTACGTCGTCTAAAAAAAACAAAAAACGATCCTCTCACATTATGTAGTTGTGGTTAAAAGTCAGATGAAGAATAATGGATTAAGATTTCACCACAATGACTTTCTTGTTTGTATGAACTGACTTGTGGTCTCCAATTGGCGGTGCATCAGGAATAATGAAAAAACGCAGGCAGTAGTTGCACATTTGGATATTTTATTCATCCCTGTTAAAGGAGCTTCCTTTGTCTTTTTCCATGAGGGTCAGAGCCATAAAGCTAACTCATTTAGCAATGTGTGGTACTTTGTGTCCCTGGCACTGAACATTAAATTGGACAGATCTCGCGGACTGAATTGCTGAAATCATATTTAGTAACCCCTGGGTGAGGCAATAAATAATAGAGAAGGGACATCTCTCTGTGTCGCTCATCACTCATCTCCCTGTTTTTCACTCTCTTTCAGCTCTCCTAGACCTGGTTCATAAAGATAAACTTTGATTCAAGTCCAGAAGAGAAACTATTTGACCTGAAGAGAGAAGAAAAACAGACTTGTTTTGCAAAAGGTAGTGAATTTGGCTCCTTTTTGGGATGTTTCAGTGTCTGATGACATAAATCAAGCTCAATGGAGCCAGTTCAAAGATCTTAACAAAGGTATTCCTTAGCTCATCTGGCAGCAACGATACGCATAAAGAAGTTTTATTGAGAGGGAAAGCCTCCCACAGCCTCTTAAATAAAAACAAACCAGCATGAGCAGGATGGAAGGCAGCTAACGTTAGTTTGGTTAGCTGTCAAGTTTCCCCAGATGCAGATTCAATTGGTCAGAATCAGGCACATCTGGTTCTAGAGGTGATGTTTTGCTCCTAATAGGCCAATAGTCCACATTAGAAACTGAAAACTGTAGATAGTATATAAACACCATTACCATAACCATGAAGCTCTCCTCCTGCTCCAGCCACCGCTGGTCGTCCTCCATCTGTTGTTGCTGCATCATCAGCCTCTCCTCCATCACAGCATGGCCTACACATCCATCGTCCTGTGGAAAATATATTTAGACAGTCTAAATAATAACATTTTAAACTTCTGTCAGGGACAGGAAAGCAAAAAGATCACTTCAATCATCATTCTATGCCGACAAGTGATTCATTGAACTGTGTGATCTTCAATACATCGGCCAATATTAATGTTTACATGAATCCAATTGCCGATTAAAATATTTTGCTGACAGCAGAAACTTTATTCCCCTGTCAACACATTGCGATACATCTGGTTCAGGGAGTATTTAAGTAGCTGAAATGTCATAAAATGCACTCGCACCACCTCATGGGGGAATATAATAGATGTAATTTCAGTGTGTTCTCCCTGTCAAATGTCCTTTATGACTGAGAGTGCATACCTCCATGTTAGGGCTCCACAGTGCAGTGTGTTCAGGTCTGTGTTGATTCCAGGTATCAATAGGTGGGTAGCTGCCCCCTACTCCTCCTACACCACCATGGGCTGACGGCTGGACACACAGAAAGAGTGGCAAACAGAGACAGAGAGTATAAAACATGGATAATAATTGTTTTTACCTACTTGTTTTGATAACACATACACAATTCTAAAGAATTCGCCAAGGTTTACCGCTTTTTGCCTATATATGGTATAAAAACTATTCATAACTAAGTAGCTTTGTAGTTTGTTATTCTCATTTTACAGGAAAAACAAATGCTCAAAACTCAAAAGCAATAAAGCAAAAGAAGAGCAATAAGGCATTTTGGGAATTTTTGAAAAACATGTCTAGTAAAGGTATATAAATTAGGTTTACAATAGTAAAATTGACTGATAGTTCCTTAACTAATATATCAAAGTGTCCTTATACTTTCCTGTCTGGATTACAACCCACAATTGAAGTGTTCCTCAAGTAAAACTCAATTGTGCTTTTGTAAATGTTTTAATGTAAAAAGAAAACTGATGACAAACAGCGGTTGAGGTTGAACCCATATTTAAAATAGACTCATAGAAAGGGTCTCTGAAGCGTGAACAATCAAGGAATCATTATGAAAAATGATATTAATCACACAAACACTTAGTAAGTGTTGTTAATAATAACAATTTCGGATTTGGCACGAGGTCTCAAAGAATCATGAGAGTTATCGTACAGTGTTCAGCTGTTCTCAGTCTGATGTGTAATTCATGCTACCAACATATACAGATGTTATTCTTATGTGTGATTTAATCAAGTTTGACTTGTAAAGCCGTTATGATTATACACTCCTTATAAGGACAAGAGAGAGAGAGCTGCTTGTTGTCACACGAGCTGGAGAGTGGCTTGATTTGTGTGTGTGTGTGGCTACAGGAAATGCCTGCTGTCTGCTCGTTTTATGAGGAGAGGAATAACTGCACTGAAAGTCTCTCTCATTTTCTCTTCCCAGCACATTTCTCTTCATGACTTTTGACACATGTAGCCCACACTTGCTGTCTTCCATCACAAGTCTGTCCTTGAGTTAACTCCGACTGAATACTGACTCTACTGGGTTGGCCGTTATTGTGCTGATCTTGCTCAACCTGGACATTAAAAGGTGATTTTAAAGAACCTGAAAAAAAGATGTTTACAATATTGTAAAATGAAAGAGTATTTGGTAGGTTTTTAAGATTTGTGATTGATGCACCTTTCTTGAAAACGGTATTTCTACAAAGTCGTCGGTTAAAAAGAACAACTAAACCCTCTGCATAGCTTGTACTGCACGGCTAGGGGGGGACAAACATCAAGTGTTTGTGGTAGTGAACACACATCAGCATTTCAAATATTTGAACAAGGATCTTAAATTAACACTGATTAGATTAGTGCATTTCACCATGATCACATATTTATACAAGTTGAGTGTGCAGCCAATACCACAACACATTTAGTTAGCCCGAAATAATATTTTGTTATCTATTCCTGACACTGTATGTGTTTTCCTTGATGACTACTTTTGAATAGTTTACAGTAAGTTTGTTCTTAAAGAGTCCTGAATTCTTCGTCCCTGTAGCCCTGCACACTGCTGCTGTTGCCTCCTAACCCCTCTGGAGGTCAGAAGAAACACTGCTTTAGCCGCAGTGGATGACAGGGAACAGAAGAGCACAGTTTTGTCACTTCAGTAGCTGTGTTTTTGTGTGTGTGTGTGTGTGTGTGTGTGTGTATTCTGTATGTGTGTGTTTTCTGTACCGGGAAGTGGTTGAGTTGGGGGCCGGAAAAGAAGCCTTCACTGGAACGAGGACTTGGGTAACCTGGTCTACTGGGCTGCAGACAGAAAGATAACAGTGTGTCATTATCAGCCATGTCAAACACGTGCTGAAAAAATAAAAAAAATTAAATAAAAAATCACATCAGCCATACTTTAGGCGGTGCTTCATCGGGCCCTCCAGAGTCCCAGGACACGGTGATTTGTCTCCTCATCTCCATTCGAATTCTCTCCTCTTGTTGAAGCTTCTCTTCCTCCAGTATGGTGCTACAAAAGTTACACATAAAGAACTGATTTTATTAAATCATCTTTTTATTTATCCAACATATTTCTCAGTGCAGGGTAATACATTTTTTTTTTGGGACAAAAAGTTGGGGATACTTTACAACATCTTTATCGTGGGAGTAAATTAAATCCATCAGAAAGCGATTTTTCACTTGAAGAGAAACTTCTCTAACAACACCAAGGGCACTTAAGGAAAGCAGCTACTGTGATTTGTATATGGTAAATAAACCCGAGGTATCAACATTCTTGATGGGCATTAATCAGTCAGTGTATATGGTAAAACAAGACAGTTATTCATGAAATTACAACAAAGGATTTGAAAAAGGGCTTGTTATACATTTAAAAACTTCAATCCATATTTGCTTTTAACTTTACCATTATAATATTTTTATTAACACCATTAATATTGTAACCAAACAATTAATACAATAAATTAGTTGCGTTTGGATATTGACTGCCCAGTTCTGTCTGTCTGTGAACTTTAAAGACATAAGAAAACGGTCTACGTAACATGCATAGACCTTTTTAACTTTGGAAAGCATTGCCATGGTGTTAGTATGATGGTCTTTTGTGTAATTAATATTCACACACAAGCGCTTATGGGCATCAACTGAAAATAAAACATTTGATTACCTGAGTTGTGTTTTGAGTTCTGTGAATCGCGGTCGCTTGCTGGGGTCATACGACCAACATTTGGTCATCAAACTGTAGAGGGTGGGCGGGCACTGAGGAGGCATAGCCAATCGCTCGCCGTTCTCTATTCTGCCAATCACGTCGTTGTTCTTCACTCCCTGGAAGGGCTTGATGCCGAACATTAAGATCTCCCACATGCACACACCTACAGAGAGACAGAGGAGCAAACAGACATAGTTCTTCAGTACTGTTTCTCAGAGGATGTACTGTAAGTATATTTTCTAATGACAGTAACCAACACAACAAACGCAATCACATATAATTGATCAGAACTCACCAAACATCCAGACGTCACTGGCAGAGGTGAATCTTCTGAAGTTGATAGATTCAGGAGCCATCCATTTGATAGGAAGTTTACCTTTAGAAGCTGATACAAAGACAAACACAGTCACGTCAATATTGTATAAATACATTACATTTGTTACACTGTAAACTGCAGTATCCTGCTGTAACCTGTTGGTGGTGGTAAAGTACTGGCAACTGGAAAAGTTGGTCACATACACAAAACTAGAACTGGTGCAGCTGTCTTGGATACATTTGAAACATTAGTGAACTCTGTTCTGTGTCACATAATAACACAAAGCTGCTTATGTGTTCGAGTATCGTTACCTTTGTAGTAAGAGCTGTCCTCCATGTATCGCGACAGACCAAAGTCTCCGAGCATCACGCAGTCGACTGTAGAGACCAAAACATTGCGTGCTGCTATGTCCCTGCAAGTCAATATTGAGTGTCATTAGGCCTGAATCATAGAGGCTATTTGTCAGTTTTGTAGATGCTAAATATCTATCAAAGAGCATGAAAATGATGGAAACACCACGGCAGTGCCTGAAAACCACTCCATATTTGCTACAAAGAGCTATTATACAGCCTTTTAGTCACTTTTTCAGTAAGTTAAATGCATGCATTTAAAAATAACATCAGAAAACAAAACTCTTGAAACTTTCATGGTTAATTATACTATGACATGACATGATAATACTAATAATGTCAATCCATGACATCATGTGGCCACAGTTCGTTAGAAATCTATATAGAGCATGCATGCGTGTGTGTGTGTGTGTGTGTGTGTGTGTGTGTGTGTGTGTGTGTGTGTGTGTGTGTGTGTACCTGTGAACAAAGCGTTTACTCTCCAGATATGCGAGCGCCATGCTGAGCTGGTAGGCAAACAAAATGAGAGAGGCCAAATCCAAGTTGTACTTCCTCACCTGAAGGAAGGAACGTAACTGTAGACAGAGAGAGAAAGATGGAGGGAAAAACAGGGGCGGGGGTTAAGATGGAGAGATAGTTTTATGCAGTGTATTTATACAACACTGGCAGATAACAAGTCAGTCCATGTGACCATCTCACACTGATAATAGTCTGTCAGCAAAACTTTACTTTGAAGTTTTCTAACCTACAAGTGTTAACAAGTATCAATCAAGTGTTTCATTTTCTTAATGTAAGCGATTTACAGGTCTGGCCTTTCCTAGTCATGACTTGCATTCAACTATTTCCTTTTTCTACTGACAAGAAGTGACACACGCTCTACTCTAGTCAGTCCGTTTGTGTGACCGGCACGTTATCCACACAGCCTCAGACGTACCTCTCCCAGAGTACACAGCTCCATGATGATCCACACGGGGTTTTCTGTGATCACTCCGATCAGCTTAACAATGTGAGGGTGGTCAAACTGACGCATTGTCACTGCAAGGGAAAAAAAGACACACACATAAACACACTCAGTATGTATGAAATTAAATATGGTTTGCTTATAAATCAAGTAATAATAACAACAAAAAAACTCCCACACACTGTCTTCTTCTCTTGCACATAGATATATTTAGTTCAAACGTTTCAGTACTGAGGCCTTCAGCAGGTTTCTAAAGTAACTAAATATATCTATATGCAAGTGAAGAAGACAGTGTGCTACGCAACTGTCGTCCTATTGGTGTGTGAAAGTTTTGCTCTTTTTAAGTAATAAAAACAAAACACAGTTTGGTCTTACATGCTTCTTGTAGGAACTTTTCTCTGACGCTGTCGGATGTACAGTTCTTACACGTCTTAATGGCGACAGCTAGAGATGGTTTGTCCTGCAGAACACATGGTACAGGTCACACAAGTTAGCAGATTATACATAATACAGTGATAAGGCTGGTTGAAATCAATATGCATAATTTATATAATATTACACACAATACCACAATAATTATGTATCACATAAAATGTGTAAATTAATGTTTAATGCACTGAAACAAACTCTTACTACAATTTAAATCATTAACTTGGACCAAAAGTGTTTGTAATTCAATATGTTCAGTGAATAAAGTATCAGAATCTTATCTTTGCACTTGTTGGCAGGGTGCAGACTTAAGTATACTTCTAAAATGACAATGTTTACTTTCAGCTGGATAATAGAGTAACAACCCAACAGACTATCCTTCACATGTCTTATGATCAGAATCAGAATCAGAATCAGCTGTATTGCCTTATGATTGATTGGGAAGTACACTAAAAGTGTGTCCATGAACAAATGTTTATGTATGTTTGTATTTGGACATACCGGGCTGTTATAGACTCCTTGGTGGACATCTCCAAACTGCCCCTCTCCTATGCAGCGGCCCAACTCTATCCTGTCCCTCTGGATCTCATAATCCCGCGCTGAAGTGGAGGAGAGAGTAAAAGAGAACAGATTTGAAGGAGAGAGATTTATATGTTTAGTCCTTGTTTTTGAATACACTGGAAACACTGGGAAAACCCGTTACATTTGACATGCTTTACTTGGACCAGTTTACCAGGACAAGACAATTTGGATGACATCAGGTGATTGTTTTTACCACAAAAAAGGAAGTTAAGATACTTTGAAATGATTTCTAACTTTCAGGAAGTCAATGCTTGTCCTTGTTGATGAACCCCACCCACTTGTAATCAGATTAGACTAAAATAATAAACTATTAACAATATAAAATAACATTTCGACCCCAGATTATATTCCCTTCTATACACCTCCAACTCGACAAACCTTGATTTGAGATGCACACTGCCAGACAAAATAACAAACATACCAACATACGGTAATACTATGTAAAAGACAAAAAGCAATGTTCATAAAAATCAGTGTTTACATGCACTCCAGTTGTTCTTGCAACTGACATCCACATGCTTTGACATTTATGTGTTATCAATATTTGTGCTTTGTTGAAAAGGTCATAAATATTTCTACAGTGCTGCATTAACGGCAGCTGCTAACCAACCGCTGTAAAAAATGGACCAAACACTGAGCTCAAAAAGTTTACGTAGGACTCTGACCATCAGGAACTTATCCTGTACTAGTTCACTTATCTGTCAGACTCAATAAAGCTCAGCTATTTGACTCAATCAGGAGATAAACACAAATACCAACATCATTACCATTATTAGTAAGACATTTACTGAAATTAATCTATACGCCAGTTTGTTTGCAGGGAATTTAATAATCGCTTCAAACACAAAAGAACCAAGAGATGTCTGAAGAAAAACAACAACATACCACGATGATAATAAATTACAATAAAGAAATAAAAATGTCAACACCAACATGCTGGTAAAATAAATTGAGAACCACACAAATACTGGGAGATTGTTTAGCTCCAGGAGTCTGGGGACTCTTCTGATTAAACTATTTATGAAGCAACATCTTGCTCTGTTTATTGACTGGCCCTCCCTTTTATTTCAACACAAGAACAAAATGAACTTGGTTTACAAAACGCCAAATAACACAAGTAAACAACAACAACCTGGATATTATGTACATTGAGTCTTTGTATTTTTCTTTGAAAAACACTAATAAGAAATCATAACTACACCGGTTCATGGCTTCATAACAAAGCCACATAATTGATACTGTAACTCATGTAAATCAATGGGTATTTTTCTGATTAAATGAAAAATAATTACTTGCAGGAAGATGCACACATTTATTTTTAGGCTGGCAACAACGTAATCAAGTGACTGGCAAATAAAAATATGAACAAAAGCGTAAAATCTTGAGGCATTTGGGTAGCACAGAATAACAGAGAGACAGGGAGCTTTACCTTCAACTACTCCATAGCTGACTGTGTAGGCGATGGGAGAAAGAGGAAGTAAGAGATGAAAAGAGGGAGAGAGCCAGACAGCTGTATTAAGATTGAGAGTAGCTCAGAAAAAAAAAACACACACATACAAATGTATTTAGACACAGATAATTGACCCATTTCACTCTTTAACTGACGTTTAGTTTATAAAGAAGTTAATAAAAAGAATACTGCCACAAAACGGTCAAAAGAGTAGGTTTGCTATTAAGTCATTACTGTAATACAGCTTCATGTTATACATACAGCAGACAGCATGACTTGGACATATGTACAAACTCAAGCACAGAGTAGGAATATAATATGTCAGAAGTCTGCAGAAAGTCTGTTAAGAGGAAGTTGCAAAAAGAAGCAAAGCGAAAGACACAAAAATAAAAGGCAGACAGGGAAAGATAGAATAAGACTGTGGGAGGAGAGAAGAACACAGTCCATTTTCAAAAGTTGGCCACGCGAACAAATGCATGAGTACCGCCCGAGACGTCCACATTAAATGAATTGGAACCGAGGGTTAAAACCACCATTACTCAAAGGGCTATAGCCGAGCTTACCAGCACATTCAAGGTTTTGACTAACATATGAATGAATTTGACAGATGCAATGATTGTCAAACAAACCAGAGTTTTAGATTACGAGTTGCAGCCTCTCTGACCTCCAGCTGGTGTCTCTGCTGTTTACATAAGACGCCGAAACTGGCTTGGATTTGATTAACTACTACCTAACCAAAAGTGGTTTAATGTAGCTTCTCTGATGTTCCCTGTTTGAGTGTGTTTCTTGGATAAGATTCACACCACACTCGGCTTATTAGATGGAAGAACAAAATGAAAGGCAGTTTGAGAACGTAACCATCTGACAGAAGAATAACAGTGAAACAGTAATTGTATAGTTCTCCTGCTTCAGCGCAACAGAAGCTTCTGAGTACAAACTTTGGTACTTTGGTATGACTTTAGCTCGAAGATGTTAGACAAAAGAAAAGAGAGTGAATAAGTTACTTACTGGAGGGCATGGTGTATGTGTCCTCTTCATCAACTATCTCAGCATAGTCATCCGTCTCTGTAACATGAGACACACACACACACACAGAGGGTAAAAAAAAAAAAAAATGCAAAAGAATTAAATAGAAAAAAAACCTAAGTCTAAAGTAACACAAATACACAAACACAAACAAAAGGAAATTCATGCTCATGTTGCTCAGTTTACCGTGCGTCTGCTATGGTATGAAGGGTCACCGACACACACCAAAACAAGCGTGCGGTAAAAAGCAAAGCTGCACAATAAAACTAAGGAATAAAGCATGAAGAGTTTCGACAACTCCTGCGCAAAAACCAAAGCAACACCCACGCAGCTCCTCTCTTTCTCTCTCTCTGCGCACACACACTTGGCGGAGAGGGTCAGCCGAGCATGTGTTGTGCGTATCTGTCTGTGTGAGAGCAGCTGGGCTGCAGGGAGTAAACTGTGGTGGTAGTGGAGGAGCAGAGGGGGGGAAAGAGAAAGAGAAGAGACATAGACAGAAGTAGAAAATGAACAGGAGAGAGAAAGCAGGAGGAAGGAGGCGAGAACAGAGAGAGAGAGTGAAACATTAAGATAAATAAATAGTTAATCTAGCTGTCATGTAAGCAGATGGCAAGATTGGGACCAAATCTGTGCCGAATCAGATAGATAGAAAGAGAGAGAGAGAGAGAGAGGGGCGAGAGGAGAGAGCCAGCAGGAAAAAGAGAGGGAAAGATGGGCCGAGTCTATCCTAACCAGATGGTGGTGTTTAAAATAAAATCAGTGTGCAGACTCAGCTGT
This sequence comes from Anoplopoma fimbria, assembly GCF_027596085.1. Classification (NCBI taxonomy): domain Eukaryota; kingdom Metazoa; phylum Chordata; class Actinopteri; order Perciformes; family Anoplopomatidae; genus Anoplopoma; species Anoplopoma fimbria. The sequence goes on from NC_072458.1 coordinate 7,362,403, forward strand.
TGGAAACAAGAGTCAAACATCTGCTGTCCTGAGTGCTGCGCTCACAGCTCTGCCCAGGATTTATCAGGCTCTGTGGGAACATGTTCCCAAACTTATCAGAAATCCTTTTCTAAAGCCTGTGGCAGATTTTCTCAAGATAATCAGCCATGTAGAGCCTGCCATGTAGAATAAGCTAGAGAAAGCACTAGACGTTTGGTTGTAATATAAGGCAGGCTAAATAATTCACTGGATTGTAGTGAAGTTGATTTAAACGTGTTCAATGCTAAAAGTCGCTTTGGGAAATACATACATTTCTTGCCAAGAGTTAGATGAGAAGATCGAGACCACTCTCATGTCTTCACAGTAAATCCAAAGCTACAGCCAGGAGACAGTTAGCTTAGCTTAGCACAAAGACCAGAAGCAGGGGGACAGCTAGCCTGACTCTGCCCAAAGGTTAAAAATGAAATCCTCCAACCAGCACTTCGTAAGCTCACTAATTAACACGTTATATCATGTTTGTTTAAACTTCCTAAAGAACCAGGCTAGCTGTTTGCCCCGTTTCCAGTCTTTACGCTAAGCTAGGCTAACCAGATGCAGGCTCCAGCTGGATATTTAACGAACATGACAGGAGAGAGGTATCAATAGTTTCATGCAACTCTCAGCAGGAAAGCAAAAAAGCGTATTTCAGTGTCAAATTGTACATCCCATAGGAGAAGAGGTTGGAATAGTTTGAACTTTTAATCAAACAGGCATGAATTTTGCTAAACCATTGCTGTGCATGATTTATGATTTCACATAAGGGAAAATCAAATAAAAGCAAACGTTCTGGTTGCTTCTGCTCAAATGTGTTTCATTAGATCAACGATTATATACAAAATAGTGATTCAGCAAAATGTGGCTTTCATCAGTCAAAAAAAACACATTTCAGCAACAATAAAACATAAAACCTTTTTTTTATTTTCATCCAGAAAGTCTTTTCAATGTTTCCATGCGTGCAATGATTAAATGCTTCCAGCTGATTTCAAACTGTTTGTTTAACATTTTCTTATTTGTTTGTTGTACTTAAATCAGCAGATGGATCAATATGTTTCAGGTCTATATATATTTTTGTATACATATTTCTAATTTGCACTGTGAAGGCCATTTCTGCCGCTAATTCGCTCACATGGTTTGAGATTTGTCATAAAGAATCAACCCTTTTTAGGTCGCACTGGTCTAACTTTGTCTCTTTCTGCTTCCAGTGGATGGGATACTGTATGTGTGTGTGTGTGTGTGTGTGTGTGTGTGTGTGTGTGTGTGTGTGTGTGTGTGTGTGCTAGTTAGCCCATTATAGCCAGGAATGCACCCTCTCATGAATCCAGAAAACCTCTCCCTACTCCACTCTGTGTGTGCATGAATATACGCGAGTACACGTGTGCATGATTTTGCGTGTGTGTGGAGAGAGAGAGAGAGAGAGAGAGAGAGAGAGAGAAAGAAAGAGAGAGAGAGCAAGAGAACTTCTGGAGAAGTTCCCTTAAAGAGAAATACCACTAAATTTCCAAATTTTGCTTTTTGTGTCATTCTTGTGGTTAAAAGCAGACATATTTGAGATTTAGTGGTGGTCCTCTGTAAAAAATAATAAAAAAGACTAGACTCAAACATCCTAAAAACACAATACTGAAATAGTAAACGACTCTTGCTTATAGGTCAAACTCATTAAGGCTACTGGCGATATATTCATGTTTCCAATCAATGAAACATGAGAAAAAAAAGACATTCAGCTAAAACATCCTTTCATTCTAAATGACCTAAATCCCTCTATATGTACACAATTCAGCACATACACAAATAGCGTCATGTTAAAGATGTAGGAATGCATGCATAAACAACAACCCACACCCCACCACACACACACACACACACACACACACACACACACACACACACACACACACACGCACACACACACACGCACGCACGCACACACACACACACACGCACACACGCTACCCTTTCCCAGGACGGTTGCAGTGTGTGTTGGTGGAGTGAGGACTATAAAGAAGAGACAACAGAGAGATTGATAAACAACAGCATAACTTTACCATCCCCACTAAGATCCTCTGCAGGGTCCAGGAGAGCATGCAGGAAACGGGACAGCAGAGGAGGAGGAGAATGGAGAGAGAGAGAGAGAGAGAGAGAGAGAAAGCAGAAAGGAGGAGGCAGAGCGGAGGAAAAGAGGGGAGAGAGAGAGAGAGAGAAAAGAGAGAGCGGTTAGAGCATGAAAAGTCTTGAAACAACATGGGAGATGTTGCAGAATTTGCAAAGCCAAGCACTCAGCAGGCAGTTAGCTAAGATTCAAAATATCTCTGGTGAAACAGCAGAGGTAACAACGTTGGTTAATGCTGCACAGACACATGTTGGTGAAATGAACCGCTGCAAGAAATGACAGCATTATGCAAAGCAACATTTGAACACCAGTATGATTTCAATTAAGTATGATGTCAAGCTGTGAATATTTGTGAGTTAGAGAGTTAATGTGAGGTTAAGAGATGAAGTGGTATGATGTAAACAGTGGGCAGAGTTAGATCCTTATATCGTACTCATTTTCATGATCAAGGTTTCACACATATCTCTACTTGCAATGGAACTACACAACAGTTTCTAGATTCGGATTGGATTACTGTAATGGTCTCTTAAGAATCTTAACCCAAACACGGAGGAGAGATCAAATCAAAAGGAAGAGTTCGACATTTTAGGAAATACACTTGCCGGGATTTAGATGAGGAGGATGATACCGCTTTCATGTCTGCCCGGTAAACATGCAGCCTGTTTGGCCTGGCAACAGAGGGGCTGTTCTCGGCTCTACTTTAATTCTTTTTCCGGTATCCTTTAGTTGAAAAATGTAATGTTTTTTTTTCCCTTCCAGATAATCGGATTGCTATTGTTATACTTTGGGCTTTTATGTCTGATCTTAAAACGTACTTTGCTAATGTGGCTTTCATTCTCTGTTATAAAGTGTTTTTTTCCCCCTCACCTTTTTAATAATGTTTCCCCATGTATATTGTATGTCCTTATTGTTGCGTGTGCATTGCAATATTTTATTGTTGTAGTTCCTTTTTAAAATCCTGTGAAGCACTTCATTGACAAATAAAGTTATCATTATACAGCTTTCATTACCAACTCAATTGTCTAACATTAGTTCAATTCTAAGGGTTTGGGATTTCGAAAAGTTTGATTGATTTTGGAAAGTTTCAACAACAAACCAGCTGCGGTCCAGATCCATTGCTTTCTCTGACCAGTTCTGCAAGCTACTGAGGAAAGCTGGCAAAGCCGTAGATGGAGACACAAGGACACAGGCTCTCCCATTTAACTTGGTGCAGGACAAATATATAAAGTATATGGAGGGAGTTTTAGTAGAATCACAATACTCAATAGCATTTATGTGTCATTAAGTTCTTTCAACTATATTTCCTGCCTATAGAACGACATCACTGAGTCGGCTGCCTGAAAAGACTTTAACAGGGGAGATACTTAGTGATCCAACTCAACTCTTTCAAAAGGAAAAACGATCTCTCTAACCGCTTGGCCACCATGCCATGAATTACGCTCTGAATTAACTGACATAAAAAAAACTGAAATTAATGATTAAAAATAACCAAACTATGACCTCAACAGCAGGGCATGTGCTGAACTGAGACTCGAGAGAAACATTTTAGTCAGTATGTCAGTGCTGGCTACTTTCAGTCCCAGTGTTCAAAAAAGGAAAATGTAAAATATCCATCTTTATTAGCTTTACTCAGCAGGTAGGCTCAAAAAAGAATACAAATATAAGAAGTAAAACCTAGAAATGTTTCACTGGTAGTAAGTTTTAATGAGTTACCCCCAGTTAGAAAGTACTGCACAATTCAGAGATTCCATTTGTGTCACAGTCTTACTTTAAGAGCATTGACTTATAAACTGCAGCACACAAGCAGTTATTATGGTGAAGCGTGTGTGTAAAACTGAATTAGTCAAAGAAACCAGGCACTGAGGTCAGAGGTAGTTTAGTAGAAGAGGGCATCCCTTAAAAAAGAGGTAGATTGTGATGCAGCAGATGGAAGTTATTCATCCACAAAACCATCTTGATTTTGCATTGGGAATATGGAACTCCATAACCTTTTCTGAGTCAGATTTGTGCTACGATCAATCCAGAAAGACAAAATAGTACATTTTAAACTGCATATATTGTGCAGTTTTATGTAAGATTTAATCAATAGGCTTCTTTCTCTGAGGTTTTACTGAACACCATCTTTACTGCAATGTAACATTACCCAATAAGAATGATCATCAAATCAGGCATTTGTTTCCACCACATCACAATTTTGCGGACGCGCTCCTCCACTAACTGTCCAATGAGAGCAGAGGATACCATTGGGTGACGAATCTGAACAGAAGACAAAGGGGAGGAGGAAACGGCGCGCCTTGGTTGGCTTGGGAGTCGACGGTGTCACTAAGTCTGCAGCCAATCAGGCAGGAAAGAAGACCAGTGTAAGAGAAATAAAAAATAAAAAAAGAGTGAATGAGATGTGGGGAAGACCGAGGGGGAGAGGAAGTAAACAAAAGAAAGCAGGAACACAGAGGACGGGGTGAGACGGAGGGAGAGGCAGTCCCAAAGGAAAAGAAAACAATGAGAGATGGGTGAGAGAGAAAACAGATGTTGGAGGAAATGGAAAGACAGAAAGAAAAGACGGTAGTTGGAGCCAACAAAGCTATCAGACTGTGCACATCTTGCTCCTTAACCTGTCGACTGGTGAGTGTGCAGAATATTTTTCTTACCTGAGACAGAGATGGCTCTCACTCCACTCCTGACTGCTTCTAACTTTTTCTCATTGTTGGACACTCTAGAAAAGAAGAAAAAGAAACAAATTAGACAACAGTCAAACACCTTCAACACTTGGATGTAACACCATCATACCTTGGTTAAATCGTAGCCTCTCCAACCATAATAGAAGTGATTTTTAAAGTCTCTGTAAACTAACTCTGTCTGCTTCAATTATCTCTCTGCCTTTGCACTGGTCTCTCCGTTTGGGTCATCTGAGCTTCACCACACTCTTTACATCACAACCACAACAGGCAGAGAGAAAAAGAGAGAGAGAGAGAGACAGAGAGACAGAGGCCAAAAAGAGGAGGAGGAGACTACCACAGTGTTTAAAAACCCTAAGTGGAAAATATTTGGCTCCTAAACTTATCTCCTTATTTGACCAGAGATGGAGCGAAAGAGGAGAAAAAGATTTGAGTTGAAATGAGCAAAAAATAAGTAAAAGGTTTGTGTTTGTATTTGATCAAGTGGCAGCAAAATGTGAACACAAAAATGTTCAAGCTTCTACGGTCACGGATAAACAAACACAATGAACCCACTCTTTGCTGAGTTATTGGTAAATAGTTTGGGCATGAAACCTTTTTGAAACGGATTAGTCTGTTGAGTTTTGATTTCATTTATTAATGGACACTTTCATGATAATATAAGACCACTGGGCTGCAACGGACTGATTATTTTCATTAAAAGGTTGATCTGTCCATTGTTTTTAATGATAAGCCTGGCACCGTGCCAAACCTTTAAAGTTTTAAGCAAACTTTGAGAATGATATTGTGGTTATTTTAACTACTATATATATATATTTTTTGTCTACAAGTGACACACCCCAGCACATTTTATATTTGTTGGAGACAGATGTAGGATCTACTGTAACAATACTAAGAACTTGACAGGTACTTACTTTGGGATGGAAGGCAGAGCTCTCTCTCCCTCTAGAGGACAGAAACACAAATTGTCAGTAATGTGAAGCAAAAAAAAAAAAAAAAAAAAAAAAAAACCCAGAATAAAAAAAGATTACATACAAGATTTGACTCCCCTTCATACAGAAATGAAATAGATACATTTAGTATACAACCAGAATGTCTATAGTAATAGTGCTGTATGTCAGTGTATCACATATTATGTATTAACAATTTACAAAGTGTACTAGCTATAACAATTTAGCTTTATTGATTGTTGCAATATCCATATAAGCCATAGACCACCATCATAGAAAGAGCTTTTGATAATTTGCCAAAATTGGAAGATGTTTTAGGAAACTCTGCTGCACGTTGTATTATTAAATTACTTTTTGAATATTATGATAGCATATATTATTGGGATATTGTGGACATTGGCATAAACCTAATTCCAGAAGCTGTTCAGTAGCAATTTGATCTTTCATGGATTGTTTCTAAACTAAAAAAATGTAATGCTTACATTAAATAGATCTATTTTTATAGAATAGAACAGAAAAGTCAACACTATGAGTTGTGCTACAGGGTTGTATTTTAATATTTTTTGCATTAATATGGGATCTTCAGTTTCATACCTTTCTGAAATCTGACGATGAAAGAGTGAGTTTCCATGGAGATGAGCCGACAGTAGCCGTCAATCAAGTCAGCCAAGTTCTCCGCCATGGTCAGCGATGCTGTCGTAACTGTTAGAGGCTGCACACACACACGCACGCACGCACACACACACACGCACAGTGGCAGGCCTGTTACAAAGAGCCATTATCTCCACAGACACTCAGATTTTCTCTTACACATAACAGCACAGTGGGGGTTTCCAGCTGCTCCTGACGTCAGGGGAAAACTGCTCTCTCTCACAGAATATTGAGAGTGTTTGTTTGTGTGTGTGTGTGTGTGTGTGTGTGTGTGTGTGTGTGTGTGTGTGTGTGTGTGTGTGTGTGTGTGTAAGTAAATCTAATACTATAAAAGCCAATAAAACAGAAAGATTCCACTAATACCACAGTGGTTGTTATGAAAGCCTTCCTCTGTGAGTTTAACCAGTATGGGGAATCAATACATGGAAAAGCATTAGTTAATCTCTGAATATATCTCAGCCAGTCAATCACTCACACACACGCACACGCACACACACACACACACACACACACACACACACACACACACACACACACACAGGGCACACACACACACACACACACACACACACACACACACACACACACACACACACACACAGGGCCGAGTAACCAAGCTATGCACCATAATGGGTACAGTTTATGGTAGCTCTTTAGTATCCATTAGCGGGCAAAGGAGTCATCAATACTAAACAAATGATACCAATAAAACTGTCTTTAGAAAGTAAGAAAACCTGCAATTATCTGTCCTTTTCATAGCTTCACAGATCTCTCTAAAAGTATGAGATTGAATACTCCTTTTTTATATTTTGAACATTAGCCCACTGCATTGTTCTCTCCGCATTCTGCACAAACACTTACTTCCGAGAAGAAATAAAACTAAACTAAACTCCCAGTATTTCAGTACATCAACTTCTCCTAAGACCCTCTTCTCCTGTTGAAATTGATTTTGGGAAAGGAAGACATTTTCAACCTGCATTTAAGACAGGTTGAGGAAAAGTGTGTACTACATAAAGGCGGAGACATAAAAGGGGGAGCAATAAGAATTCTCTATCATAGTGATAAAACAGAATACCAAACAGTAAAGGAAATACATATAAATCCGATATCTAAAAATGTCAAGAGTTACAATTTTGAGTTGCTGCCACTCATTGAGTTTTTCATGGGTGCATTTGTATATCTAGACAAAGGGACAGTCAGACAGGGTAGTAATACCTCAGCAGCTCCGGCTACGTTGAGCTGTAGCATCCCTTTCCGGTCCTTCTCCTCCATGGCGGAGTACTGGATGGACTGAACTTGGTTAAAGTTAGCTAGATGGGTGGGCTGGGGACAGAGAGAGGAACACAGGAAGAGTCAAAATGAAACCATGGACACTGGGCTAAACCTATCCATATTCATTCATCATCAAATGAACAAGTCATATATGTGAAGTCTTAAAGTAATGACTACTCTTTGTGGCCTGGAAACATTCGGTCTTAATATGTTTGGTATACGCAACAATACAAGAAAAGGCCATTCATAACAACTCTTAAACCTGGCTGTGTGGTACGATGTGGTCTCAGTAGGAACTCACCGTGGATCCCTTGTCAGTGAGGTAGCTGATCCCTTCCTCTGGCCCGATAGCTAACTCCACCTGGATCACCCAGCTGGACTGTTAGAGAGAAGAGCAGGGATACAAGTTAAAAAAGCAACAGAAGGCATGAGGGAGAAAAGAACAAGTTTAGGATAAGGATTTAGAAGGAAGCAGAGTATTAGTAGCTCATGGCACGAATCACATAACTGAAGACACTCAGCGTCACATCTTGGATACATGCAGAACCTGATGCCACCAAAAGGGGGCAGCCTAACACAACTAATCAGAGACGAGAGGCAAGAATGGAATAAAAACCTACCCCGAGGGCACATTTGAAGCACTCCTTGTCGTAGCGATAGATTGGTGCGAGTATCTCCAAGAACTTCAGGATGCACTGCTCGTCGTTGAGATTGGCTACCTGCTTGAATGTCTGCTGAATCAGCTTTCGAAGAGTTTTGGCCTGAAGAGAGGAGAGAATTTGGGAGGGTAAAGGAAGAAAATGAATATAAAAACTAACTTTATATAAAACATTAAAAAAAAAAAAAAAAAAAATCTGTAACTCTGTAAGAAGTGAGTAGGAGGCATGAGTGCATTTGTGTGTATGTGTGTGTATGTGATGTGCAGAGAGACACTAAGAGAGGAACACATTGATTGACTAATAGTCCACTCTGGTTCCAATCAAATTGACCCCAGCACTTCATTCCAGGGGCACTCTCAGTTCAGATCAATATCTTCACAAAGACACATTAACACTGTTGGTTACCACTCAATTAAACAACCGTTCATCCCATTCATATGGAAGCGCTCGTACAGACTCATAGTCAGACAGTTGCGTTTCTCAGACCTGATTTTCTTTTTTTAGGTCACATCACAGAGAGCCGGCGGATGAGGAGCTGACAGAAAGAAAATCCATCTAGGAACATTATTTAATATTCTCTTGACATAAAGATGCACGACACACACACACGAACACAATGTCATGTTTTAATCCTCTTCATCTGATGTATATATTAAAGAATTGTGACTTATATGAAGAGGAATCCCCCCCCAACACCCCACCCCCCATAACACATAGAAAATATACAAGTACATTTACAGTAAAGACACTCTGTAACTATAAATAGCTGCCCATATATAGATTAAGATAAAGATTAAAGGGGATTTAGTGCCTTACAAACCAGGCTTAAAAAAGCATGTGTGGATTTACAGAAGACTGGTTCATCACATTGAGGTCATTCTACACAAAATAAAAGAACAGTTATCAATTACAACCGCAACCGCAAAAGGACAAACTGTATTGATTTATTGGCCTTTAAGTGTGACTTCGACATAAGCAATTGAGTGATGACAGGTGAGTCTAATGAGGCCCAGAAGATATACAATGTGTATAACCCTTCTGTTCGTATTCAACTTTTTGAGGTCAGTATCATTCATATAAAGACAATTAAGTCTTATTTTCTATTAACCATTTTGTTGAACAACTATCTATTTCTATTTCTGTTTTTTGTTATTCATTTGTGAATACAAGCATGAATATCTGGACTTAATTTCAGTACAGAGCGATGTTGCCAGCTGTCTACTCAATAAGCCTGAAGGAATCAAGAAACCTACACACACACACACACACACACACACACACACACACACACACACACACACACACACACACACACACACACACACACACACACACACACACACACACACACACACACACACACACACACACACATCTTCAATGTTCCTGTGTGTGCAGCCTTGTGTGTGTATGTGTGTCATTTCAACAGATGTCATAACACACAAATGATTACAGAATATAATGCTTAGGCGCTTATGTGTGTGTTTCTCCGTGCTCTTGATAGGATCTATGTTTTAATTCCTGAAATTCCACCACACTCACACAGACGTAATAACCCAGAGAGATCTTGTCAGTCCGAAGAGTCCACCCTTCCTGAGAGGAAGCACTGCGAGTAGCTATCTCCCTGCCCATCACTATGCTGACCAGTTATATCACACAGCTGGCCATTCGCATACAGAATATATTATCTTATATTTTTAAATTAGTTTGTCACATTCATTACTTTGTTTACAGAAGGAAGGATATAATGATGACGGTGTGTATCGCATCTCTGTGTTTCCTCAGATGGGATTTGTACCAGTTTTGGGCTGGAGGCGATATTGAGTTTTGGTCTAATACTATGTTTTGTCATTGTGGCCTAACCTGTAAAATATTTCTGAACATTTCCAATCTTTACATGTACTTTATGACAGAAAAAGAGAACGTTCTTCAGGCACTCTTATGCAGAGCAAGGGAAGGCGTTTTATTAAAAGCCTTAATTATTTAGGCATTGGTTAAAATAGTGACTTATTCAGCCTCCCCAGGTCTTGGTCAGGGCGGAAATATTCAAAAAATCCGACTGATTGTGTGTCAAGTTGTGATGCAAAATACATTTTTTTTTACAAGAGATTATATAGTTTTGAATTAAACGTTGCTTTTGCAAGAGATGTAAGATATGTTGTACTCTGTCTATATGCTCTTGGTTTTTCTGTGAAGAGTTTTGTCAAAGGAGGCCCTCGTTTCAGACATTGTGTTTCAGCTGTTGATATTTCATTGATGATTGTGCTTTCAGATCATCACAGAATGTGCAACAATGTTTTAGGCCTGCTGTAGAAAACACTCAAAAATGTCTGTTTTTAGAAAGATTTGCAACAAAAAATCAAATGTCACAACAAATCTCGCTTCAGAATCACCAAATTGTTTTGGGCTAATCCTTGGCTTCACAAAGTAGAGAAAGTGAGTTATCAACCTGATGAGGAACCAAACTCTTCGGCCCAAGCGAGGCTGGTTGATCAAACTTTGATCTACAAAGCCGCTAAAGGTCAGTTTTATTAAACCTGCTGCCCAGCCTGTCAATATAAATGAACAGACTTTGCTCTTTATAAAGCTTTCACCACAGCTAACATCGGTCAATGTTTACTACCACAGCCATCTGCTCTTGGGTTTGTGTGTGTATGTGTGTGTGTGTGTGTGTGTGTGTGAAGTAGAGTCCATTGAGGGTGAATAATCCCATTAAATGACTACCATTCTCTTTTAGCGGACGACAGAAATGTAAATGACAGCTGTGCTCTCTCTCTCTCTCCCTCATTCACACACACACACACACACACACACACACACACACACACACACACACACACACACACACACACACACACACACACACACACACACACACACACACACACACACACACACACACACACACACACACACACACATCCATGTATGTATGTAAGAGATGTATGTACGAGCAGATGTGTCGGACACCATTTGTTTAACATTAACTGTTTTTAACTGTTTATGCATGATATAATTATATTATAATTATCATAGAAAAATACTCAAAGACAGACACAAGTCAGTCAATAGGGCTGCGGAAAATGATTATTTTCTAAGGTCATCGATAAAAAGTTTGGTCTTTTAAAATGGCATTTACAATTTCCGAAAGCCCAAGGTAATGTCTTCACATCGCACCCAAAGATATTTATTTTATCATCAAATTGTTGCAACTGAGAAGCTGGAACCAGAAAATGTTGGGCAATTTTGCTTGAAAAACTACTTGGAGGATTGTCAAAATAAATGCTTTACAACTCATTATGTTAAATGCAAGTAACTAATACTTCTACTGATTCTCTATTCTTACATTCATTGAAATGTGTCGGGCATGTATCATATAAACAGACCATAAACAGTGTGATAAAATAAAAATCAATATTTGCCATTTTTAAAAATTTCAGCATCAGTCCAGACATCTACAACTAAGTCAGATGTGCCAATGTTTGACTACACATATGTCACTGAGTGCATCTTCACGGCTTAGAAAAAAACAGAACGTAGGGGAGAGTGCCTTGTCATGTCCGCCAAAAGAGTAGAAAATGAGAGAGGAGGGGAGGTAGAGTAGGTGATGAGGGGGGAGTCATCAGGGCTTGACAGACGGGGGGGACCCCAGAAGGAGACGCACATTGCTGCCTGCTCCTCCTCCCTCCTCATTGTTGGAAAGAGAATGTGTTTTTAAACCTGACCTCAGGGTCACTCACACACACACGCACACACACACACACACACACACACACACACACACACACACACACACACACACACACACACACTTTCTCTCCCTCTGCAGAGCATCTGTCCGCCCGCCTGCTGACATCGAGACCCTTTCGGGTCACTGGGGCCTTTCTTTCTCACAGACACACACCGAGACCCTCCCCATAAACGCGTGCCGTAAATTTATCACTGACACAGATGTGTTCATTGTGCGATCACACACAGCCGTCACATACAAACATCCACGACCAAAGTCTGCCAGACTACAAATTAGCTGTCTATTCTAACACAAAATCTTATTGCCAACCAACAAATTCAAATTTCAGTGCAAATCCCTGCTGCTGTCTGCCCTTTATTTTACAAGACAGACATGACACTTGTATAGATCTTCTCATTTTAGAAAGCAAATAAAGCTATTTTCCAAAATGTCAAACTATTACTCTAACAATGAGATTTGCAGAACTGTGATTCTTCATTGGTGAAAACAACATTAATCACACTCATCTATATATAGTGTGTGTGAAAAATAAAATAAAATAGATGCTCTGGTAAAAGTATCATATTTTCCTATTCATTCTCTCACTCGTCTCCAGTCCCCTAAACTGTGCTGGTTAGTTGGCCAACATTTCATTTCACTCTTGCGGAGTCTTGGACTGCTTCACACTCTGTCAGCCAGGCCAGCCCGGGTCTGACAACACATCAAGTAGCACATTCAGAAAATTGGCTGGAAGGAGGATTCACTTAGAGTAGGGAGCTGCCTATAAACCGAACACTTTGGTTACTTTTATTCATTTAGCAACTCCAGTGGAGCAGATGGGCCACTATGATAGCAGCTGCTGAATGAGGGGAGAGCATCACTTACTCACCCTACCGGGACACCCACATTTTGATCAGAAACCCTCCTATTGAGCTGTTTCTTCAACAGATCTTTCAAAAGGCGAAAGTGAATACTGTTTTTTCAGCAGCCTGACGTATTGCATTGTGTGTACTCCACCTCTGTTTTGATCCCCATTAAAAACTGATTATTCTCACCTTGACTGAATCCAACAGGTCTTTTGGGAAAAAACGCCGCAAACCAACGTCTTTCCTGGAAAGAGAGAGAGAGAGAGAGAGAAAAGGATAGGAAGAGAGCCAAATGATTATTATGCTGTAATTACACTGAGGAATGTTAATTGACAAGCACTTCTGTCTTTATCTGATCTCAGCAGCTTTATTTTTTCCTCTGCAGAGAAATTACCAACAATAGCTACAGATACAGTTTACGCAGGACAGTTAACTGAAGACAAGAAACAGAAAGCTATGACTAAGTGCTGACTATACAGAGCAAGACTCATCTTTTCCTAAGAGACAGGGCTAAGGAAAAACAGAGAGAGTAGAAAAAGAGAGAGAGAGAGAGAGAGAGAGAGAGAGAGAGAGAGAGAGGCGGGGAGGAGTACAAAGAGGGAAACCATAGAGACAAAGAAAGATGTGCAGAGCTAAAACAGGAAGCTAACTAATGATTCAAACTCCTCTAGAGAGAAGACTAAGCACAGGGGGAGGAGGACAGAACGGGTGGAGAGAGAGTAGGGGAGAGGCTGAGAGCTCACATCATCCTATTCCTCCAACAAAGGTCAAATATCAGTCAATTATTATTACATATAGTCGTAAATCATTGACAAAAGTGCTTCCCTGTGGTTGTTTAAACTGTCAGGCTTGCCCTTATCTTAGATTATCCTCCTCTATGGCAAACACATGTGCAGATACTTCTACTTCACTTGGCTGTCCATTTTTATGAGAGGATTAAATATGCTGTTTGTCACCCCTAAAAATGTTATCCCTCTAAATACCAAAGCCATTACAGCGGCAACAGATTGCACAAACACAAAATAAAAAGGCTCTGAAAGATGACACGCTAAGACCACCCCAAAGAACAAGCACAACTAATGAAGGCCCACTGATTAAACATGTTGCATTAGCTCACAAACCACAAGGACTCCAGCCAACTGATCTCAGACATGCACATGTTTAGTGGCTGCATAAGAAGAACCAGCCAGGAGAAAGACAACTGTGTAGAAGTGCAAACAAAACAAACTTGCCTAACATTTTTATACTAATAAAAATCTATTGAGACTATCTCGTTATATACGAGGTAAAGATGGGTGTGTCATTTCCTCATAAATTGTTAATAATCTGTGAGGTTTCCTGGAAAGAACTACATAATTAGTACAAATGATGGGGAAATAGAGACAGTGTTCAATTAGTACACTTCAAGTTAATTCATTCCAATTAATTACTAGCGCAACCTACAGAGTGAACATGTAAAAGAGAAAGCTCTTTCATGGAAACCTCTGGGAAATGAATAAGGGAATTATTCGGAAATTACGGAACCATAAAATCCAAAAGTTGTATTGTTGTCTTTTGCTCTTAAAAGATTACAAAAAAGAAAAAGCAGAGGCGAAAAACAGAGAAATAAAATGGGAGAAGTAACAGACACGACCCAAAATGTATGACCTGAGATCGACCACGGACACTTAACAAGAGCCCCGATGGCCTACTGTCAGCGTGGTGCATTCAAAGCCCTGACAGCACTTTCCCTTTCGCCCTCTTGTTGGTTTAAACTATGCATGACACAACATCTTTTCCCAATCAACAGAGACAGGCAGCGAGGGAGACGTAGAGAAAACAAACAAAGACAGCTAGAACACGGGGGGAAAGCAGACAAAAAAGAAGGATGAGAGTCTAGAGACGAGACTCAGACAGACAGACAGACAGACAGACAGACAGACAGACAGACAGACTGAGAGGACGAAGAAAACAGACAAAGAGTTATTGGTGGAAAGACAGAGGGCATTCTTCTCAGATAATTGGAGAGCTCGTTAGGCTGATGGACAGAAAGAAAGACTTCATTGGAAGAAGGGCAGCTCGTTAGAATGTGGTCATGTTAGAGCCAAAACCTCGTTAAGGCTGAGTTTGTTAATGTTCTTCATCAACATCCATCTAGCAGAGAGATGGTGGTGGATCAACACATGCAGGAAACCAGGGAGCTCACATAGACAGAGCAGCCAAACCCAAACAAATCATCAAGTATTAAAACATTACAAACAATAAAATTGAAGAACGATGTTTAGATGTCCCCAGACATTTGTGCAATTCTCAAACTCTTATTGAAATTCTTTCTATTGTTTTCCACTTATCCAGATTTCTAGGAACTGCATAAGAATCCTCTACTGAAAAAGCAGACTCTGTGTTGCTTTCCTGTTATTTCTGCAAAGTTACAAAACATATTTCCACGTAGAGGAAGGATGTGATGTACTAGAACGTTTGTGAGCTCATGAAGAACATACTTACTCCAATAGTTCATAGTTGGATTTCTTGTCCAGGGCGTTTCCTCTCATCTCTTTGAAGAACCTCCTGGAATTGAAACCAGCAGGACACAGAGAGAGAACAAGGTCAGATACATTTACTGCAGACACACAATTTAAAGTGACTACTTCTTAAATGTGTCCAAAAACTATACAGGATTTATATTTAAGCAGCACAGGGATCCCTGGTATTACTTCACCTACTTCCAAAAAGACAGAGGAGGTCAAAACTTAACCAACATTTGTGGTATGTTGGCAAGAATGAGGAGTGTGCCTGAGAGGCTTGCATAAAGAGTTTTACACAAAAACAACTCATCTAGTGAACCCAACAATTTCAATTGTCAAGGATATTGCTTTAAATTATAGTTTAGGCAAAATAGATGGAATGAATTACGATTGTTTCAAGTTACACATGTTTAATCTACGATTGGAGCAAACTCCTGCTTTTGTTGTAAAAAAAGACAATAGACCTAGAACATAAAGTACTACAGTAGTTTGTAGTACATCGTAGCTTTGAGTTATTCATGCGCAAAGTCCTGAACGAGAACCGCCGTACAGTAGTGTGAGCACATCCCACCTGATTTCTAGACAGCCCAGTTTTAGAGCAACATCTTGTTCCACCTGTTCTCCAATTTCAGTCATGTAGTCATTCTTCACCTGGAGGACACAAATAGGCATCACAAAAATATGTTTATTAACACATTTATTTCTACAAACAACAAATCAGTCAAGCCATCTACCTCACACACACAAATCCGCCCACAGTCATGGTGACCTAGATTAACAACATGCAAACACACGCAGTCCTTCGAGCAGTGCCATATGTCTCAGCTGCTAGATAGCTGCTGGCAGAACATTAAATATGTTTGTGTGCATTTGTGTGTGTGTGTGTGTGTGTGTGTGTGTGTGTGTGTGTGTGTGTGTGTGTGTGTACCTGGTGGTAGAAGTAGTTGAGTGTAGGTTTGTCTTCTGTAAACTGCTGCACAAAGCCCTTTGGAAGATACCGGATCCTTAGCTCATACCTACAGTGGACAAGAAGAAAGGGAGAGTAAACATGTTGTGCAGAGATGCAACAATTACATTTTTTCCAACTTAAAAAGCAAAATAAAGTATTGTACAACAACGTGCAGCTTTTGCATCTACTGGGAAAAACTGTTTGGGATACAGTTTAATGTTTGAGTCGTCTTCCATGTGGTAAAAACGTTAGAATAAAATAAGGATAAGATAAGATAAGATAAGATAAGATAAAATAAGATAATCCTTTATTAGTCCCGCAGCGGGGAAATTTGCAGGATTACAGCAGCAGAGAGGATAGTGCAAACAAGAGACAGAGTAAAAACAAGATCAAAACAAGTATTATAAATAAGTAAACATGTAATCACACAGTAAAGTAAAGAATATTAGTTAAAAAGTAAAAAATTCACAATAACTAAAAAATGGTATATATACAGATAGAATAATTATTGTATAATTATTGTATTGCACAGAGGATAGCTGAGGGTTGTTGGGTCAACTAAATGTACATGATGAAATCAATCACAGAGAAGGCATGATGAAAGAGATCGTAATGAGCAGGAGAAGAAGAGAGAGGATCAGGAGTAGGGAGAGGAAGAGACAGAAGGAGGTGATGAAACGATTGATATGCAAGAATGCAAATAAGGAGACTGATTGCAAGATCAGTGGAGGAGAGACAGACTGAGGCGGAGAGAGTTGTTGACTTAGTCCGACAAAGCCGGCATCTGGTTCTCTCTCTATTTATGTCCACAGTGCAAAAGGTCTCTAACCTCACAATGGCATTAGCAGCAAGAGCGCCACAATCAACGTAATATATACCAGCGCATTAACATCCAAACCAACTCATCCACACACACACAACAGATGGGTCGTACCAACTTTAACGTTGTTTGCGATAAATCTACTCTGCTACTTTGGTGTACAACAAGGCAGACTGCTGAGGCTAGCTGCTTGAGGAGACAGTGACTTTGACTAAATTTACTAGGCAGAATAAGTGACAATTAAGTTTAGAAAACTGGTTATAAAGTGTATCACAGCTTTTCTCAATGTTCTTTCCTCAGGGACCTGCACCTGTCTGCCATAGAATCTCCTGTCAAGCTGCACGACGTCTCATCTTTTGCATCTCAGTGAATAAAATGACAACTACTCTGCCTGGTAACTTTATGACTCGATGATAACATTTATACACCTCTGTTATATCTTATGATTTGTCTTTGCCTGCTGGCTGCCTTAATTAAGGGGCTGTAACAACAGATCCTCCTCTCCATTCATTTACTACGAGGAACGAGGCGAGGAGCATTTGCTTCCGGTTGCAAATTGACGCCTTTTCAAATTTGTTTAGAGTTTAGTCTGATTCAGTTTTGACACCGAAAATCTTGTACTACAAAATCCATTACGTGACGAAACAAAACAAGCAGCAGAGTAGGATGAGGGACACTGCTGATAAGAAGTATAATTTACAAATATGTGCTGTTGTTATTCCACTTGCCACACCAACACTCACAGTTTATGCTCACAACCCTTCCCAAACTGCTTCCTGTTAGCACACGAGTACATTTCACAGAGCAAAATCTGGTCTGACACAACCTTTACAACAACTCTGCCTGCAAGCCAATCAAATCACAGCAAAACAAACAGCTCCGTGTCAAACATGTGCTTTGTTTGCAATAAAAATACACAAAACTTATAACACTCTTCTCTCACCTCCACTCCTCATTTGGTCGTGCCTGGTCATAATTTTCTCTGACGTGGGACACGCCCATATCCGGGTGGAGCCAGTGCACCTGGTCTCTGGATTGGCTGTTGCTGAGACGCAGGCCAAAACAAGACGTCCAGCGCACTTTGTGGATGTCCAGAATCTTCTGGATGATTCCCTGGAAAGAAAGAGTTCAAATTTAATGTGACAGGCTCTTTTCTATCGACTTCCCCTGCACAGTTAAATAAACTTGCATTAAAAGACTCAACACAACTATTATTTAAACAAAAAGTGTACATTCCGCAGATATTACTCTTGGGCTAAATTACAAAGCCTTTCCCCTTTATCATTTGTGGGTCAACACATGTATATCAGTGGAGTGAATGCTAAAAAAAACAAAAACAAAGATGCCCAGTGGACAAAAGCAGCTATCCAGTCCATAGAGAAGTCAGTCTGTCATACCTCAGTGTGCCAACTGTTCTAATGTTTACGTCTGGCATTTTGCATCAGGTCAATGAGGGCATGAGTGTTTGTGTGTGTGTTGGTGAAATTAAGAGATTCAACATGACGTTCCCACCCAAACAAGTTGACAGACATCATACACACACATGCATGATAATGCTCACAGGACCATGTGTGCTGCCAACGCTAGGGGGTCTGACCTAGATACTGAAGGAGAGAGGGAGGTGATACGAGGAGAGGAGATTTGGAATGACGTATCCTGTGCGACCCCTAAAGTTTGAGCAGTGCTAAGTAGTTTTTGCATCATGGGAGTGGATCTAAAAGTAAACACACACGTAAACACACACACACACACACACACACACACACACACACACACACACACACACACACACACACACACACACACACACACACACACACACACACACACACACACACACACACACACACACACACACACACACACACACACAGAGCGTGCCCTGGGGATATGTGTATTTGCTATCAAAATATTCTCATTGTGCTGAGAGTCCCTTATCAGAGCAGACCTTGAACTGAGGACCAAAAGAAGAAATCCACATTTTAAACTACTGCTGGGGGTAAACTGCTACATAAAGTGGCATCAAATGAGCACCAAATATTACTGCTTTGAAAGTTATAATGTTCTGTGTTTTTTTAAAAGATTTAGGCTGAGGATATTCTATATTTGTTCTGGTTGAAAGAATCTGCACTACTACTTTGCTTCAGATTGAAATATCTGAACCTGTGCGATGTATTCTGCTGACAGTGGTAATTTCCTGATTTTTTTCCTCTAGCGCCACCAAAAGGTTGACGTTTTGAGTGAATTCTCACCACACATACATTCAGTACGTGATGGGACGTTAAAGTGCGTGTCTCTTCTTACCCTGACATCGGTCGCATCTCCATATCTGATATTGGAGGACCAGCAGCTGTGTTCAGTGTTGGTCTCGAAGTGATGGAAGACTTTCAGAACCCTGTCCACGGAGCCAGCCATGGATCGGTCCGACGCCCCCCCGCTTAGCCGTGATTTGGCGCCTCCCAGGAGGGCATGGTTCAGGTTGGGGTCCAGGTAGGCCGTCGCCATGGTTTTCCCTGCCGACACTGCTGCTAGGTGTCTGTCATATTCTGGGCAGGAGAAAGGGGTAAAATCAGAACATTGGTGAAATGAGCAAGAATAAGAAGTAGAATCTGAATAGAAGAGTTCAGCCTCTAAGCAAATATTTACTACTGTCTCATGTACACATTCATAGAAGTTAACAACAAATAAACTATTATGTTTATCATCGGTCAATGGAGAATAAATGCCCATAAGAATAACTCCAAGGCCAAGATGATGGCTTCAAATTACGGCTGTAACTAACATTTGCATCACAGATGAATCCGCTGATTTTCCTCTTGATTTATCATTTGATCAATATATTTCCTAATGCTCAAGGTGACATCTTCACATTGCTTGTAATGGGCAACCAACAGTCCAAAACCCAGTGATATTCAGTTTACATCGACATAAAACGGAGAAAAGAAGCAAATGTACACTTTTAACATAATTTTCCCCTCATTTATTTGCTTTGTATGTGTCGTTTAAGGAGCCTCTGTGTGGGATGTCTTAATAGTACCTGACTATGAACAAGGGTGTCCTGAATTATGTTACTACTTATATTAATATTCTCTCTTCTTTTATTGCTTCTGTAACCTTTGTAAAGGGTAAATAATGCATAATTTTAATCTTGTATTCTGTTTTTAGGGTGACTTTGAAACATCTGTCTAGGGACTACAGATGAAAAATAGCCTCTTGGCTAACTCTGGCGCATTTACAGAAATGTTTTATTAATGTGCACTGTCCCTACCAAATAAACCAAAAAGAAGCTAAAAACCAGAGAATGTTTGCCACTTTTGCTTTAAACAATGACATAAACATGTCATCCATTAAAATAATAGTTGCCAATTATATGCATGTCAATCTACTAATCAATCAAAGTTATAATTATGGACTACATGATTTCTCCTCGGTCTCTTTTCTGTCAAATACAAACTGATGCACTTGTAATCTTGTGGACTTGAATCCTGCTCTTACATATTATAAGCTTTGTGCGGCAAATGTCTGTTTGGGATATGACATTCTTTGGCAACATTGTTCTTTGGAGAGAAAAAGATGAAAGACACTGAACAATGAAATACCAGAGAGAGAAATAAGGAGAGAGAGAGAGGTACAGTCAGGGTCAAGGCTCAATGTGTAACCACCTGTGTCTATGAAACAGAGACAATGCACCTCAGGCTGACGTTTTTCCTGAATAAGAAGTCCTGACATTGACACACTTCCTGCAATTTTATCTCGGAATGCCCGACAAGAAATACCTCCTCTATGTATCTCTGTGCAAGACGTGTTTTTGTATATGTGTGTGTGTGTGTGTGTGTGTGTGTGTGTGTGTGTGGTGTGTGTGTGTGTGTGTGTGTGTGTGTGTGTGTGTGTGTGTGTGTGTGTGCTGTTGAAATCAGGACACTGTGTAGAAAAAAAAGATAGTGAGATCGCTTTCACCCTCTCTTTTTCTGCTTCCCTTTAGTCTTGTGCTTCTCCTCCTCTCTCCTCCATTAAAGGAAAATTGATATGTTCTAGCAGGTAATTACACCTGAGAGGAAGAGACGGAGAAAGCATTGACTGAAAAACACACACACACACACACACACACACACACACACACACACACACACACACACACACACACACACACACACACACACACACACACACACACACACACACACACACACACACACACACACACAGAACTCAAAGGAGAGATTGTAGAGTTGTTGAGTTTATCACAGCAAGATAAATATGTACTTCCAGGTTACTTTGCCAATTTCAAATGGTTAAGACTTTTATATTGAAAAATCCCAATGATGGCTTTCAGCACTTTAACATGCATGCTCTCTCTCTCTCACTCTCACACTCACTCACTACTAATGCCGAGCAACGGTAGCTTTGGCTGTACACCAAGTCAGTTCCCATGGAGTCGGATGTCAAACTGTGGAGGGGATTGCTACTCGTGTTTTTTCTGTCTGTGTGTGTGTGTGTGTGTGTGTGTGTGTGTGTGTGTGTGTGTGTGTGTGTGTGTGTGTGTGTGTGTGTGTGTGTGTGTGTGTGTAAAGGAGACGTCATTCGTACCTCTGTCCCAACACATTGAAAAGGGGCTACAGCCGCTCATCACCATGGAAACACATGTCTGTCCCTCCCTGTGTCTGTCTGTACCGAAGACAGATAGACAGCCAGCGGTCTCACAGCCACGCATTACACACAAATACAGACACACACACACACACACACACACACACACACACACACACACACACACACACTGAACTTCTCGTCTACAGAAGCTACATAAATAAACACATACACGAAGTTCCTGACACAACTGCAAGAACACACTCAAATTTCCCAAACACTACGGCACACACACACACACACACACACACACACTCTCTCTGTCTCCAATGTAGAAATCTTTGTCTCCCACTTTTGTCAACAGCTTCGTTAGCAAACAGCTTCATCCAGAGGGGTAAATCTCAATTTTCTGGTCCGTTGACACTTTGTATAGAGTGTGAAGATATAAAAAAAACACAGGGAAAATGTAAAAAAAAAAAAAAGAATCCTCTTCTTTGTTTTTCTTCTTAATCCTTTCCTGTTATCCACAGTTGCACAAGTCAAGAAAGATCCCCAGAGATGTAGCATTAGCTTCATCCACAAACTTCTTTTCAGCCCACTTCTGCTCCTCCGTGGCCCCTCTCTGATGACAATTCACTGTTTGTTTTTTTGCCCAATTTCTGCTCCATGCCTGCACTCCATAGTTACACAGTTGCCCTGGAAGAGTCAAGCGTCCGTTGCTCGCTAGAGGATTCGGGATATTTCACTCAGTAGAGTCCCTGTGATGGTGAGTAGACTGCCCCTTCAGCAAAAGTTCAGAGGCAAATCCAACTTGTGCTCCGTTGATCAATGGACGTTCAGTTAGATAGCGGTCGCAGAGAGAAGGAGAGACAAGCACTCTGTTCAGTCATAAACAAACAGAAAGTTAACCTCTTCTCTTGGAAAAAGAAAAAGAGAGAAAAAGAGTGAGCCTATAAAACAAAGGAAACAAAACAGTGGGACAAAGAGAGCGAGCAGAGAGAGAGAGAGAGAGAGAGAGAGGGAAGTGCAGCAATTGTTTCAGGAAGAATTGGAAGAAAAAGAGGACATGGCAGCCCCACTGAAATAGGTTGAGTGGGGAATGAGAGAGATTGAGAGAGAGAGAGAGCTTCTGGAGGAGCAGGAGGAGCTAGAAACTATTAATATGCTAATCTTGCTAGTTTTCAATGGAAAAAAAAAAAACCTCCCACTTCTGTTTATGAAGCTGACCTCAGATCAGCCCTCATTTTGCACCAATTTTGCTACCATCGCCAATGCAAGCAATGCAAGACAAGAGAAGAACATTTTTGGAGAAAATCTCTATTCACCTACTCTAAAATACTACCACAGACATCTAAAGTGTTTCAATACCTAAAGATAGAAGCAAAAAACAAAACACAAAAGACACCCAGGACAAAAACAGTAATCATACCACTTGAGATCTCTATCATCTATCATTAAAGCTGAATATCTCCACTGTCCATACTGTACTAATACATAATAAGCATATCTAAATCTAAAGGCAAACTGCAACCATCCCCTGAACTCTTCTCTTTCTTGCTGATCAAAATTGCCATCTTAGCAAACACAAAATATTGTTGATGGAAAATAAATAAACACTCCTCAAGACAATGGAGGAGAAAAAAAGGAGCATTTTTGCCAACACAGCCGTTGCCCTGGCTGTGCCCAGCATGTAAACTAGCAGCTGCTAGCAACATGCCAACCAATCCACTTCCACACACAACAAGGTCTCAATCAATCACACTTCATACTGCACATTCAAAGTCACTCGGCCTGTACTTTTTTTGGGGGGGGAACCATCCTCCCTCTAGCTCTCAGAGTGCTCGGGGTGCTGCCCTGGAGGCTCATCTCCAAGGCAACGTGCCTACAATACACTGCGAGCGAGTGGCACCTATCACCGCCAGTGACCAGATGCCAGCCTCCATTCGTCAAATGGACATTTATATGGCCGAACACATCAACTGAAGAACTGAACCGACCTTAATGAGTTACTGAGAACACACAAATAAAAAACGCACGCAGCAATGTGAAATCTTAATGGTACCTTGTGTGTGTGTGTGTGTGTGTGTGTGTGTGTGTGTGTGTGTGTGTGTGTGTGTGTGTGTGTGTTGTGTTGTTTGAGAGTGTGCCTGCACGTGTGTGTTTCCTATAATGTGTGCTCCATCTCAGGCATTGGCCTTTGTTATGAAAATCTGGTGGGAGCAGGGGGGTTTAGTAGGGTGTGCGTGTGTGTGTGTGTGTGTGTGTGTGTGTGTGTGTGTGTGTGTGTGTGTGTGTGTGTGTGTGTGTGTGTGTGTGTGTGTGTGTGTGTGTGTGGACTATTGAAAGCCTTTTGTCAGAGGGCCGGATGTCGCCATGAATGGGAAGCGCTCTTTTGGGACTGCTCCAAATTCTCTCTCCATCTCTATCAGTATCTCGCTGTGTGTTAATGAACACATAATTGTTTTAGCAGGGGAGCGAAACACAATACCCACCATCTACTAAATGCAAATACAAATTCAAAGATGCAGGGTAAACCTCAGAACTGTAATAGCTACTTTGATGTGTCCTTGCATATGTGTTATTAGAGAACAATCAAAGTGTTCCCACACATGCCATGAAGTTAAATTTCAATTACAAATGTATTTAACTCATAAATTCAAACTGTGTTTTTCTGCGTGTAATCCACATCACTCCTCACTCTACTAGATTACTATTTTGGCGCCAACATTGACGGAACTATATGGAACAATAAAACGTGTTTTTTTCATACCTGTGTGTCAACGTCCCTTTAACTGCTTACAGTGTCAATTTTATAGCTCCCCCTATTCATTTGTAATACTGTAATGAGGTTTTAATTAAGTTCGATTGTTCTCAAAACACACACACTTTACAGTGTCAAATAAAAAACATGTATGTGTCGATAATATTTGCAGGGCCTTTATGTCATTGTTTTATGTTGTTTTCCTTCTGTATATGTAAGTTTTTAATGTTGATTTATATTATTTATAGTGTGCTATAAGTTGTTGTACTGGTTTCATATCATTTGAAAAAGAATAAAACACAAAAAAAGTTTAAAGTGATCGTTATTTTATTTTTTTCATTTTAATTTTATTTGCACATGTACTTAAAATGCATCCCCTCTGGACTTGCTTATAAAACCAATAAACAGCTAAATAAGTGGTCCAATGAAAAGGTAATACCTACGGAGTGATTATACTGATGATACACCTTAAAGTTGTCACCTAAGACATGAAGGAATGAAATGAAAACAAAAGAGTCTTTAAATTAAGCTCACAAAAGCACAAAAACACCAGTACACACACTGGAATTACCCCTGAAAAAACATCCTGTAACACTTTGCTTCTGTACTGACTATTCCATTGTTATTCTCTTGCTTCCTCACAGCTGAGAACAAATGGGAATTGCAGGACACTGGCAACTTAATTCATCCGCTGGCCAGCGAGGCCTTCCGGCAGTGCGTGATGGCATGACGCACACATATACTTCACTGCTTATTCTATTAAAGTAATAGTAAATGAAAATATTAATCATACCCTCAGGTGGTTTGGAGATTCAGTTATCTTCAAAGAGCATATAATGTCTCTGGTATCTACAGTGTGAAGATCAGTCACACAGTCCTAACTAACACAATGTTCACACTCTCCCTCACCCGTCTGCACTAATTAGACCAACACACCCACACACACACATAGATATGCCCACTCTGTGTTGGTTTTTCTCTCTTGTTTCTCACACATGCATGCATGCATGCACGCACGCACACACACACACAAACACACCATGACTCATAAATATGTGCAATTAGTGTTTCTTCGCACAAACGCTAAAACAACACATGCACCTATTTTCATTACACATGTGCAGTCTATAAGCTTCCCTCCAATGTTGACACATGATGGCACTTTGCTTCTTTTTTCCGGTTCCAGTAAATGAAAGTGACCTTCTATTTTTGTCTACAGAGGGCCTTTAGGTCAAAGCGTGTTCAGACTTTTTGATAATTTGAAAGGCAATTTAAACCATTTTTTTTTTTTAAACATGAAAAGTGGTATTTGGTGGAATTTTCCCTCAATATACTTAAGTATAGAGGATGGAGTAAACATGTAATCAGATCACATCCAAATTAAAAGTAGGCTCAGCCGTCATGGCATTGGCTTAGTCGTCATCACATTTAACTTGAAAGTAAGGTCACATGATGACAACCAAGCCAATGACATGTCAACTGAGCCAACTTTAATTTATCGATGAAAACATGGTTCAAAGCTGGAAAGTGGTCGATGTGTTAAGATTGATTTATCAAACTAGTCCCAAGGTCATTGAATGGAGTTTCAAACTAATACTCCTCATTCGTCCCCCATTAAGGACCCCTTGTGGTGACCTCACCACACCTGAGCGTACAAACATGAGGGTAAGCAACTCACCTGTGTAGTAGACAATCCTGGAAATATCTGAAAGACAAACACATAAATAACATAGAGTTAGCTGGTTGGTTTAATTATGAGCAAATTAATAAATAAATAAATCATCATGTCAGAAAAAAAATGAAGCTTAAGTGTATTAAGTTCCACAGCAGGTGTTCTCAGATCAGTTACTGAATGTGAATAACAGAGGGATAGCGGGGCCTGCTGCTTGGCTTCAATCAATATCCTGTTGAAAAGTCAAGAGGATATTATAATTGATTTTTAAAAAAATAAAAAATATATATATATCACATTGTTACATGATTTACTCCCACGCGGCATATGATGAAGCTCTATTGGTTGATCTCACTAGCCAAGTGGAAAATGTTCATGGTTTCATGGTTAGCAGCTGTGAGATGAGGACAGTAACTGTGCTTCGGGTCGGTCCACCTTGTTGTTGGGTAAACTACAGGATGACGTGATTGTACTTTTGAAGGGTGCAGAGTTTTAATCCTTGTAGAATTTTGAACACAACAGTATAAATACAGTACACAGTGTTAAGGCTAGAACTTGCTTCTCGGCAAATGTGCACGCTTTTTTTCTTCAGAGACGCTCACATGGCTGTTGAACGTATGTATATATTGATTATGATGTTAACCAGTTTTCTGTTTTTGTATATCAGTTTGCTTGATATTCACGTCCCGTCATCTGATTGTACGCTGAAAGTAAAATGAACAGTCTTAACAGTCTAATCCTGTACGTTTGTTTTATGTGTTTTAAATGGTTTTTTTGGTATCTCGTTTGAAATGCTCTTATTGCTGCTGTCTTGGCCAGGGTTCCCTTGGAAAAGAGATTGTCTAATTTCAATGGGACTTACCCGGTAAAATAATAATAATAAAATACTCCTACTATTATCATTAGGAAGCTCGGCGTACTACACTACATCGATACTACAGCTCCCAAAGTCCCACAGGAAGCCCATGAGGAGCCTTTTGAGAACTTGACGCCCAGACCTATCACACCCAGTTAGAGCAGTGATATGACGGTGTGCAGGAAGAGGTCAGGAGGATAAGTGCCTAAGTGCATAGACACCCTGATATGTACACACAAGCACTGGGTAAGCATGCGCACACACAAACACACACACACACACTCTCACACACAAACACAACACACACACACACACACACAAACACAGGATGAAATGACAGCAGGGTCGTCAACAAAAATGATGTAATGGTGAGAAAACCCACATCCCAAAAGGAAATAGCAGAAAGGTGACTCATGGTATGTGTGTTTTATCAATAAACCCTTTGAAATATGAAACCAGGACACTACAGTTAGTGTGTGTGTGGTAGTGGGATTCAAATACAGCATTATTGCAGTAAGACAACTTTTGACAACCCCCCTCCCCCAATATTATCTCAATCGCACATAACATGCTCAGAGAACTGCTTAGCTTCACTCTTTGCAAGCACATTGTAAGTCATAAAAAGTGATACTTTCCAGTTTATCTGACAACTTGCTTCATGTAAATTCATCCCTTCTTAGAAACATTTACAACAAGCTCTGACTATTGGCCTATTTCAAATGGCGCCATGACAAGTAAGATCACGTTAAAAGTGTCTAAGTCTTTATCTCCTAGAGGAAAACTCATTTATTTTGACTTAGTCTGCAGGGAAGTCAGAATGCAAGTACAGTCAGCCAGCTGCCCCCAAAATATGCTGGCTTTTGTAAGACTTATTTGTATTTTCAAGCACAATATTTCCTCTCATCTCATGTTAAAATGGATTACCCTTTTGATGACGCTTAAAATGGACCGTGATAAACCGATCTGGAGCTGCTTCAGTCTCAAAGTGTCTATAATGACATTCACAGTAGATCAATCTGAACCCTGCACACCCAATCTGTCCCACGGAGGCTCTGGCTGACTATTTGTCTTTCCCTGTCTCTCCCGTAAGCGTTCAATGTACGTTAAGTGCTATGTAGCCTGACATCTTCAGCCAAACTGGTGTTGCAGTCTAGACAAAAAAAACCCAGAGGAGACGGTGGCGTTTTAATGTCTGAGCAACAAGATTAGCCTGCACTTGGAGAGCTCGGGAAAGAAATTGACGTCTTTATACAAATAATTAGCTTAAACACTTTGTGTTTTATCAGTAGTGATGCTGTGTTGAAAAAAAGAGTTAACTCTAGCTAGCTATGTGATTTTTGTCTTTACTGCATATCCCGCAGGAGTGCTAGCATGGTGCAAATTACATACCAGTCTGTTTAACAGCCCCCAGTGCACATATATCAAAGAGGTCCATGAGTATCTCACACACACACTTGGCCTGTAGACTGGCAGGCGGCCCAAAACACCTGCTCTTCAAGCTGTCCTCAAGATCCACACACACACAGGAGAGGAGCAAGTATGTATTTTTCAGATCTATGGAGAAATACTGCGCAACATTTTGTGTTGTTGAAGGTATATCCATAAAGAATGCCTTTTCAGTAGCTCCTACTATCCTGCTGTTGGTTTGTGATCTGTACAAGCTATTGTGGAGGAGTGAATGCAAAATATAGAGAAGAGATCAGGCAGCCCAAAATAAGTCAGTCTTATGCCAAAAAACGAACACTTCCCCCTCAGAGTTATAGCTCTGTTTGATGAAAAAGAAAGAACACAGAATCTTACCATAATTCTTAAAATTCAGGTTTGAATTTTTTGCATTTGTTTTATACTTGTTGACAATTTAGTGGCATTTCCACAAATGGAAACAAAGCTGTCAACCGCCATCTCACATGCAAATCTACACACAGACACACTGTTGAAAGTCACCATGTCTGCAAGCTGTGTATAATTGTACTTTAATCACAGTTTTATTTGGTAACTGTAATTAGACAGAACAATCAAGAGTGAGTCTGCTATGCAATGGTGTCTAAAATACTTTGTTGCAGCTAGTGACGGAAACAGTCACAAATGAAAGACAATACCCTCTTAAACTGAGAGATTAAAAAGTTATTTTGTGTTATGCATGTGACATTAATATTAAATGAATATAAAAACAAGAGAAGGAAAAAGTGTGCACAGAAGAAGAACAAATTTCCATCATCAAAATGAAATGAGCAGCAGTGTTTTTAACAACCCAAGCGGCTGTTCTTCATCACTTCTTTTTAACGAGAGCTTCGATTTAATCTGTATGTTTGTATCCAAAATGCCGTGTTTATGGTCCAGACGTTGTAGATTCACTTTGCGTTGCTCTGGATATACATGTAAAATAGAAAGGCTGAAGCAGCTGATGACCGCCAACAACAGCTGTTAGGAAAAGACAGGGGGAAAAAAAGTTTAAAAAAGAAATTTAACAAAACTATGTGCAGCTCAACTCAACAGTGAAATATCAAACTGACTGGGGAGGAACAGCCAGATGTTCTTTTTCCAACAAAAAATGAAACAGAATGAAACCAAATCAACCTGATGAGAGCAGTCAGTTGTTCTGCCCCGTTGCTCTATGTCTAATGGTTAAAGTGTGTGTGTGTGTGTGTGTGTGTGTGTGTGTGTGTGTGTGTGTGTGTGTGTGTGTGTGTGTGTGTGTGTGTGTGTGTGTGTGTGTGTGTGTGTGTGTGTGTGTGTGTGTGTGTGTGACCCTATGGACAATGGGGCGTTACTGGAGCGTGCAGTCTTAACGACGCAACTACAGGACCCCTAAGGCACCAACCACACCTGCCAGTCACACTAACATACAAATTCATAAAATCAAACACAGAATTTTTTTTGTCCTTGAAAATATATTTTACAGGGACGGGTTTTGAGCACAGTTTTGACTTTGAAAGTGACACATAATGTGCTTAATAATTCTTTCTTATTGATGACAAATCAGTGTTTTTCACTGATTTTAGCACTTTTGCATTTTCTCATTATTCACATTCAGATAAACATCAAGCAATTATTCAAAACCCATCACACAGACACCATATAAAATATATTACACACACACACACACACACACACACACACACACACACACACACACACACACACACCTGCAACATAATAAGGTCAAGTAAACGCATGACTGCTCATACACATTTATCTGCAAAAGCGCATACACGGTGACACACACATTCGCTCAAGTGTGTGTAGTTCAGGTGCAGCGATAAAGCCGACAGGCCAAGTGGAGCAGCGCGCATGCTAATGCATCACACTCCGGCCAGACACACGGTGTATAATTCATCGCAGCACATTTAGGACGAATGAACTGCTGAGATAGTAAAAGCGCTAAATTACTATATTTTTTTATTATACCAGTATCTGGTTTTTTTATGATAAATCAAAACACATATGACATCAATGACCCACTGAAATGCAGTCCCTGTTGTAGGTTTCAGCATATTTTTACAAGTGCATTGAAAACGTGTTTTTTGAATAACATCAAATGGAACATTAAATATTGAATTCTTTTTTCATTTTGTATGAGAGGAAACACTAGGGAACTGGTTTTACAAGCCTAAAGAATGAATACCCAATCCTGATTGGCCAATGAAAGCAAATCATTACTGACTTAGCTCCATGCTCAGGCTAATATATGTATAATTAATTATGATCAAACGGGTAACGACCCTTTTATTTCTTATTCTTCTCCTCTTGGGATGAAGGTGGTTTTCCGTTATATGGATAAGAAAATATGATGATTTATTTATGGAATCACATTGTGGTGGAATCATATATTGAGATATCGTGATACACAATTACGTTGTCTAAATTGATCATTATAACCACATAACTTAATTTCTCAGAAAATCTGTTCATTTTGTACTTAAGTACTTAATTAAATGTGAAGAACTTTTTCATTTACAGTATAAAAAATACAGGCTTTACCATGTGTTTATTTCAAATAGACTATTTATTTATTGAATTATTAGAAAACCTGACATATTGTGATACATATTGTTATAGAGATATGAAATTATCTTTATCAGGATAGAAGATTTTGACCTCTTCTGCATTTTTTTAATCTGATGAACCTCTTTATAATTTCGTCATCTGAGGAAGTGTCGGCTAAAATTGTTAAATGCAACATCAGGTAAAGGTGCAGCTTCCTGTGTGTGTGTGTGTGTGTGTGTGTGTGTGTGTGTGTGTGTGTGTGTGTGTGTGTGTGTGTGTGTGTGTGTGTGTGTGTGTGTGTGTGTGTGTGTGGCTATGCTTCTTGTTTAGCAAATTTCCATCAATTATGAACCAAGATCGAAATATTAAAACATGAAAATATAAAATATAGATGATTTAACCTAGAAACAAAAAGCTACAGGGGGATTGTTACTTCATGCCAACATTTACATACACCCACACACACACACATAAATGTACACAGAACACACTGAAATGCATACCAACACCCACACATGGAGCCATGTGTGCAAAACACACTGCATAAGGATGCACACATGTATTCAAACACAACCCACTAATTTGACACACATATCATCTCACACATACTGCTTCCCACGCACACGCACACACACACACACACACACACACACACACACACACACACACACACACACAGCGCTAAGCCCCTTCACTGCACATGTACACGCCAAGTTGAAGCCTCCTACATACAGTCAACCAAACACTTACATCTCCTTTTTTTCCACATACAAACACGATCTTTTGCTATAAGGGTGGCAGATGGTGAACTAACAGAATAAAATAATATTTGGGTAAATGCTGGAATGGTGTCAGTTAGGGCTGAAAGTATTTTAACTTTCATTAATGTTTCATCCGCAATTTATTACCTCAATTTCTCAATCAGTTGTCAGAGAATAATAGGAAAATAATGCCTGTCTCAATTTCCAAGAGCCAAAGTTAACAACGTCAAATACCTTGACTGGTAAAAATCCAAATAGGCTTAATTTTAAATACAGAGAAACAACAAAAGTAATACATTCGAGAAACTGAAGCCTGAAATGTTTGGTATATAAGAAATTACTGAAACGATGAATCAGTTATCAAAATTGTCAATTGACTAATTAACAAACCATTTTAAAGTCTTCCCTCTCCTTCTCCTTGACCTCATCGTAATAGTGACTAATGCAAAACTACATTTATCAACAACCTTATCTAGAATACCACTTCCTCCACCTCCTCATTATCATCATCATTATTATTATTATTATTATTATAACTACCATAAAACTTCACTTCTCATCAATACTGTAAGTCAGACAGTAAAAAAAACAAAAGTAACAACCTCACTAGAACTAAACCCTCCTGATACATACAGTTCAGATACACGCACATACAAACGTGTTTGCCACACACACAATAAACTCAATCATTTTGACCTAACCGGCTACAAAATGAAAACACAAAAAGGTGGTTTATGCTCATTCATATATTTTCTAAAAACACATGCTGGACATATTTTACACATGCTTAAACACACAAGTGCAGTGCACACGCATGCAACCACCCACTCACACATACAGACCAATGTTTGTTTTTACAATCTTACCATGGTATAGTCCTTCCATTTAAAGTCCCAAAGAGAAGAGAAGTGAAGAGAAGTGAAGAGAGTAACCCCCCCTGACAGACAGCTAAATTGGGAAAAGCCCAAATCCCAGGCTTCTGTGGTCTCTGGGCTGTGTTGAGAGGTGCTAGCCAGCTAACTCAGTAATGATGGCTAATGTCGGCTTAATCTTACAACCCAGCCTCCCCCTCCTCCCTCCACTACTACTACTGCTAGTACACTGACACTCAGATGCACAGTGGCATGAGTGGGAGTAGAGAAGGGGAGGGAGGAGGGAAGGAGGGGGAGAGAGAGAGAGAGAAGAGAGAGAGGGCTAGTAGGCGGCTTATGGCTGTGAAAGGGGGGGTGGGAGATGCAAGGAAGAAACAGGAGAAAGGAGGAGGGGGGGTGTCTTTGTCTCCCAGGGGAGGGATGGAGGGGTAGAGAGGGAGCCAGATGTACAGGACTCAGAGGGAAAGCAGGAGAGGGGAGAGAAATGATGCAAGAACTTCCCGAAAAGTAGTGAGGAAAAAGTGAAGTAAGAAGGCATTAAAGACAGAAATAACAACAAAACAAAATGGGGGGGGGGGGGAAAGAAAGTGAGGAGGAAATAATAGAGGGAGAAAATACAAAGCTGAGGATAACATACGAGAGAAAGAGAGAGAGAGAAGAGGGAGAGCTGTGCTGCCTTTGGCTATTCTGCCTCTCGATCACAAACGCACCCCTGAGGAGCTGCTCAGTTTAGTCATAATGCAATATTCTCAGCTCAACGTTGTCCTACAGAAACCATCAATCTAAGAACAAAAACAGACGCAGGGCATAACAGTCAACTGTTCCACTGACTTTGTTTGGTGAGGGCTGAACATGTAATCCAATTATGGTGAAATCAAATCACATGCAGGGTTACGGAGGGAAGTGAACCCACACTGCACTAATATTTTGAGACAGAATAGTTCCCTCGCCCTATAACCTTAAATCATGACAACCTAGTACTTAATAAGTTCATTAAAGAATACATGATAGTTGAAAAATACTGAAAATAAGTTGTAGGAATATGATGTTTGCTTCTTGCAGACCCTTGCAAATACAAATAGTA
This sequence comes from Anoplopoma fimbria, assembly GCF_027596085.1. NCBI lineage: Eukaryota > Metazoa > Chordata > Actinopteri > Perciformes > Anoplopomatidae > Anoplopoma > Anoplopoma fimbria. The sequence goes on from NC_072458.1 coordinate 7,396,184, forward strand.
TACCCTTTTGCTGTAGTTTGTACACCTCATAGCCTCATTACAGAATTTCACCCCACATTTGAAGTTTATTTTGCATAATATATGCAGCAGATTCATTATGTACATCAAATTGTCAAGACTAATAATAATTATCATAGTGTGTAGCGAAAGTATTAGAAGAAATTATGTCAGCCACGGTCAGCAATCTCTGGCATTTTGGGGTATTTTCAAGTGTTTAGCTTATACCCAGACTCATGAAACTGATTCTAAAAGAGTAAAGATGGGAGACAATGTTGGTTGACGATATAAAAACACAGGTTAAAATGTGTTCAAGAGATGTCATTTGATAGAAAAGCAAGGCAACAGTGAGACGGACAAGACGAGAGTCGCTGAGGAGTAAAGCAGATTAATGGGCCACTGGATTAGTAGGCCAAGATGTCACACATACACACCCCTACTATCCTCTGCCTCTCATTTAGAGGGTGGATCTAAGCTCTGCCCCTCATATCCCTGCTGGAGGAGATGGTGTGTGAACATCGCCCTCTAGTGGTAATGCATTTTTTAAGCGATGTGGTCTGGGAGCAACCTCTGCTGCTGTCACAACGCGTGGTTGGTCCTTAAATATTTAGGATTAATGTGATTCTCTACTCTACCTGAACATCAACCATGAATTAAAGCAGCTCCTTGTACACCTAGGAGTTACACTTTGGGAAAGTAAACAAATTAAGTAAAAATCCTCCGTTTTTGTTTGGTTCCTTCTAAACTTCAAAATGCTGGAACTATTTCACTTCATAAATGATCACATCAGCTTGAAACAGCAAGAAAAAAAGTTATGATTGAAATTAATTATTATTTTTAAATCAGCCTGTGCCAGTTTTCTTGTGTTTGCCATTGCTGACATTTATATTACATTACATTACATTACAGTCATTTAGCAGACGCTTTTATCCAAAGCGACTTACAATCAGTAGTATATTACATATCATTCACCCATTCACACACTGATGACAGGCTACCATGCAAGGTGCCACCATCAGACTCTAACTAACATTCATCATCCAGTCCACACCGATGGCAAGACTTCATGTTAAAATACTTTAAAAACACGAAAAACATTTTAGCAGACTAATAGAGACAGACAGGGAGAGGAAGACAGACACGCCTCCAGACTATTCTTCAATGAAGCTTTGTTACAAGAGACTCCCTGTTGGTGACTAATAACACACACACACTGAGGCATTATACCCACGTCTGACCTCAGCTAAACTAGTTTATGGTGGCACACCAGTTAATATGTGTGTGATGTCATACCTATGGCTCGTATCCAGGTGTTTCACTGCTGATCTGTGGGTGCATGTGTGTTTCCCTGCGTTCTATTATGACTGCAGTTGTGTGTGTGTGTGTGTGTGTGTGTGTGTGTGTGTGTGTGTGTGTGTGTGTGTGTGTGGCTGTGCATGAATCTAGAGAAGAGATGAGGTCATATGATTGGTCAAGCAGACACCAATGTCTGCTTGGTCTCGTTCTCTCTCGTTCTCTCTCTCTCTCTCTTTCTTTCTTTTGCTCAGTAAAGAACCTGGCTTGTGCAACTTAAACGCTTTATGTCTAGTTTTAACCAGTAAAGAAGTCCCTCAATACTAATACACAACCAACAATACATTTAGATTTTCTTCCTTGCCTTTAAATATTGCGAGTAGTATCTGGCTGGATACCGTACATTTTCAGCCACCATAAAGGTTATGCAACACTATTGATTTTGGATTTAAAAACATGAGCATTTTTACTTTTGCATTAATTCCATTTGGAATTGCTGTTAGCATGTTTTATCATGTGTAATCAACACATTACATTGTGTTTGTATAATGCGTACAAAAAATGAAAGTGTAAAAAGGACACATTTCCATGGAACTACTGAAGACTGTTGTGAAGTTGTTGCGCCCAGCCAAGAAATAATTCATCCAATAAAACCCACAAAGTTGTAAGTGTGAGTTTTTGTAGGACTGACACACATGCGATATAACATGTTAGTTTATAGTACCAGCACTTTTATGTGCTGGTACTCTGAACAGAGCCAGTCTGTCTGTTTCCCCATTATCAGACTTTAGCTCTTCTAATCATCTGGTGGTGGAGGCTCAATATTTAGTGCAGACATAAGATAAGATAAAATAAGATAATCCTTTATTAGTCCCGCAGCAGGGAAATTTGCAGGCTTGAGAGTGGTATCAATCACCTCATACACCTCTTATCTTCTAGTTCCCAAAATGTTGAACTATTCCTTTAACTACAGTTTCACTAATTTCCCAACTTCCTTCCGTGTATTTTTTTTATTTATTGTACAAAGGGCATTTGGTGTCTGAAACATATCCTGAGACATCCTAACTGGCGGACAGCTGAACAAATAGACAGTCACAGTAGGGTGCAAAAGAAACCTACCACCGAGGCTACCGATGAATGTAAGAGAAGATTGATTCATTTTTGTGAACACAGGTATGATGATAATGTTTAAAGTGTTTAAAAATCTAGAGTTATAGAACATCTTGGGACAATTTCCATTTGCCTCATCTCTCCATTTTTGTTTTTCCTCTCTCTTTTCTACTCCAAGTTTTCTTCTCCTCCCACCTCTTTTTTCTCAGTGTCTCTATGACAAAGCCCAACAATTACTTCTTTCTCTGTCTCCCTCTGACTCACTGCAATGTAATTACACTGACTGTCCGCTCAAACATGACACACACGCACACACACACACACACAATACACACACGCGCACACACAAACAAAGAGGGTGAGGGGCAACTTATTTACAATATCTGTGGTTGTAATTGTTCTTCTCCAGTCTACAGCTCAGTCACTGCTTCACTTTGAGAAAACTGAGGGCGAACAAGAGAGCGGCCATTAGTTTGTTGAGTCAAGAAGTCAGTCTGCGTGCACGCACACGCACACACACACACACACACACACACACACACGCACACACACGCACACACTAGAGGGAATCGCTGTGCTCCAGTTCCATTCATCACTAGTTGACATGCTGCGCCACTGACCTGCATGACCGAAGGTAGCCTGCTCTAAGTGTGTGTGTGGGTGTCCTTGTGTGTGCATGCCCCAAGCAGGGACAAGTCATTAACTACGATGTCATTTCCTGCCATTGTAGCAAATTTCAGTGCACACAGTAAGAATGCTTTGCAGTGGTCCATCCATGTACACTGATCCACTAACACAACTGTATTTGGACAAGATCTGAAAACCTGTTAATATACTGTATTCCACAAAAACCCATGCATGTTTTAACAGCAACTGCAGTAGAGACGACATACTATGTAGTACATAGCCACCTGCTTGGACAGACTGGCATACAATTGCAATGAATCCAACTACTCATACTACTCATACACTCATCTTGTCTCATACACAATCATTCAGTTACTGTTTTGGGGATCCAAACTCTACAGAGGTATAACAAAGTTTCATATTATAAAAATAATTAGGGATGTATCTGGTTTGTTGGGACCAATATAAATCCCATTCGCATGAAGTATTCTGCAGAAATGTCAATTTCCAAAATTGCTGGCCTTGTTCCTTATCAAATTCCTTATCAAATGTTTGGAAAATGCCTCTCTGGAGAGTTTGACAGCTGCCATAGACTCCCAAAAAGGTATGTCCTATGTCATTACTACTTAATACTACTACATTATGTTACTTACAATGCTGTCAAGTTTTTTTAAGAGCACAATGGGGAGTTTTTGACCACTGGCCAAGAAAAAACAATGGATCAGAAATGAATTGGGCCTCATATAGCCAATCATTCCATCAAAAAATGCCTTAAATCAGCCCCAATTCAAATCATTGGGATCAATGATACACACAATGACACACAAAACTACACATGGTAAGTGTCCACCATCCAGTATTAATGTCTTATTGCAAAATGTTAACTTAATTAACTCAAATGCAACCGCACGAATGCACACCCCTTTTACTAAACCAAGCTATGAGCGCAGACATACTTTTCAACTGACAAAACCAAGACAGCGTTCACTGATGTTATCTTGTGTGAGCACAGTCATTATCACAGCACAGCGACACACAAACATGAACACAGTCACAGGTACACACAAACATACCAACACACACATAAACACCCAGAGACGTCTGAACAGTGTTACTGCTGCCGGGAGGAAGAAGGCGTTTTCCTTTCAGCTCCTGAGGGACGCAGCATGCTTAAGGATGTACAGTAAGTGCTCTGTGAGTGTGTGTGTGTGTGTGTGTGTGTGTGTGTGTGTGTGCGTGTATGTGTGTCTGGTGGGTGTGGGGGCTGCTTCCTGCATGCAACCAATCCAGAAGCTAAGGGAATGGACCTTCATTCAGCCTCCTGTCTTCAGCCTCCTGTCTCACACACACAAACACACACACACACACACACACACACACACACACACACACACACACACACACACACACACACACACACACACACACACACACACACACACACACACACACACACACACACACACACACACACCTTTTCCTTTACAGCTGAAACCACATGCGGGAGGATGCAGGGGAATAAGTTCCACTAAGATACAGTGGAAGCTAAATTTATAAGACAATCACAGCCAGCATTTGCATGAACACACACAAACATACACACACAAACATACACACACACACACACACACATACAATCGTAGTCACACTAACAAATTAAGTTACTGGTGCGAAACAAAGAACACCATTCGCTCGATTCAACTGTCCATTCATTCATTTTTTTTTTTCCCCTTCCTTAATAGAATTCATAATTATGCGCAAGATGTGAGTAAACAGTTCCCACCTCCACAGAGCTGCAAGTATTTACACAGTAGGTATGAAGTAGCCAAATGTCAGGTAGAATAAATATGCCAGTGTTTGCTAGTAAAACAGCAAACAACTTATTTAAAAAAATATATATTCAAACTGAAAACTCAAGTAGAGGGTTGTTCTTTTCCCCTCAGGACAGATGATTTAATTTGGTATCATGAATTCCTCATGACACACATATTAAGGATACACATAATCGTATTCAGGACCTACATGCCTCCACACACACAGCATGTGTCTGCAGTGATTGCTAATATCTGTAGTTTGAGTCATTATAAGTCACACCACATACTGCAATCTACAGATATTAGACTGTTGGCTCTGTTAGTGTTACCCTCTTGTCTTTATTACAGTTTTTTCTGTCTTTCTCTGCCCATCCGACTTGGATAGAACAAACTTGAGTAGAATATATAGTAGATGACTGCAAGGAATAGAAAAGTAACTTGGTACCAAAGCAGAGCTTTGTATGAAAGAAAAAAAGAAAAAAAGACTACAAACAGTAGAGTTCTCTGCAATGTAATGGACCGCTCCAGTAAGATCTCTGAGTGTAGTCAAGTGTTTCTATAAATACAGGCCTCTTGCACTGCTCTGCAATTTACACATGGAAACACAAGTGCGCACACACACCATGCCTGTATTAGCCTGCTGTAGACCTGCCAAAGGAAGAGTCGTGTCAGAAAGTTGTAGGTATTTACTCTCTGTGAAGTGCATTGAGTTCTTCCTACCAACTTACTGACATCTATCACATAAGCCTAATTAACGATATGAAATAAGAAAACACTAAATCTATTCAAAGGAATTTCCCAGAAATGATGAATGTCACAAATTGAAGCAAAACAACATGATTTTGTGCCTGTTTCTCACACTAATGACATGTTTCCACTCCAGATAAAAGATTACACTGCTTTCATTTTAGTCCTTTGATGCCAAATGAGTAGACTGGGGTTGTAGTTCACCGCATCGGTTCAAACAAACATGGACGGGATGAATTTCAATGCAAACAAATCCCCCCAAAAAAAAGTCGTATCAATTCGAACACACTTAAAGCCTGTTTGCTATTGTTTGTATAAATTGGCAAAAAAGTTATCAGTAAGTTGTCACTGTCTAAACAAATTCACCATCAAAGATCACTGAAAGAAGCAGTTCTGTATGCGGTGTGGCACTTGAATGCAGTGGAACTAAATAAAGTGGATAAGCTCATTAGCAGTGTGAGCCTTGTTGGCTCATTAGGAAATACCATCTCAGACCTGTAGAAAGCTCTGTGAATGTAATTCACAATCAATTACATTAAGATTAATAGTTGTGAGAGAAGATTTAGCTTTGCATCTGGCAGCGTTCAGTTCTTTGTATTTTGAACAAGCATTTAAGACAAACCATGAAAACTCTGGCTTGTAGTGTAGGAACTAGTTTCTGCAGGACGTCATCCTGGGACAGATTTTTTTTTTTTTTAAATTGCTATTCAGAAGAAATGATTTTCCAAGAGTTTATTGTCACACCATTGTAACCACCTCATTTGGCTTGCTTCAGTAAACAGCGGACTCAATCAAACAGTGAACACAACAACTGCGATGCACAGGTGCACCCATAAACCAAACCATGACCTCAAAGAAACTTTGCTTTCCCGACACTAACAGACATGGATCGCATCAGAAAACAAAATACTGCTTTAGGTTAAGCTTGTCCTCAGAATTGCAAAGTAGAGAATGCAAAACAGCACTCCTATTAGTATACTGTAGGTCTGAAGCCTCAGTGGCCTCAGGATACTGCAATTCATTAGCATTTGCTTGCATCTTGAATATGAAGTAGAGGCAAATCAGGCTCCAGCAATCTTTCACAGTTGGGAAAAGGCAGAACTCAGAGCGGCATGTTTCTGAGATGTTTAACTTGGACTTGGATATTAAACTTTCAAGTATCTTAAATCCCTTTAACCATTGTGTTATGTCGGAGATTTGATATATATATCTTTGTGGAATTTTAAGGTTCTCCAGATTATAATGAACAACACCAACAATCTGGGGTTATTTGTGTTAGCATTGGCCCAAATAAGTGTTGTCCATGGATTTGATAAGTCGATTCTTTATGAACTCTACGAAATGTGAAACATGCCATCAAAAAAGGTCCTGGGAACCCTAGTTGATTTCTTCAAATATCTTGTTTTCTCCGAGCAACAGCCCACAAACAAAATATATTCTACTTAAGATAATTATAACATAATATATACACAACATAAAGCTGGAAAAAGCAGCAAATCATCACATTTGAGAAGCCAGAATCAGTAAATATTTGGCATTTCACTTGACCACCTGGAAAAAATTATCAAATCTATTGCAGATGTATACTTACTAATCAGTAATTTGAGTTATTCTGTGCAAAATTACATTTGTGGATGAATTGCTCAAACGTCACATAACTGATTTGCACTTGATAAGCCAAATAATAACAGCAAAATGAGGGAGCCTTGCTGGGACACCTTATTTACACAGTTATGCAGCCTTAAATAACTGGGCCAATTGGTTAGGTTTATGGAAGTATCTAGAAGCAAAATGAAACATAACCCTTCCATTAAGGTTGAATGGAAGAGTTCAGCTTCTTAGTGGGGGGAGCACATCAAGGTAACCAAAACAGCCTTGAACCCTTGACACTGGGAAGGGACGGGGAAAAAAAAAAAAAAAAAAAAAAAAAAAAAAGCACATGAAACAGATGTTTAATTATGGAGATAAATGTAGGTTGAATATTTGCCACACATTAAAGTCAGCGTCAGTGTTTCTCCACATTCATTTCTTGTGAGTTTTGGTGGCAGTCGGTCACTCTTCCTTTCCACTGCTTCCAAGTTACTAAAAAAGGAAACTCCGTCCTGGTTACTTTTGCTGTAACGCTACACTAATGAATCAGGTATTTCCAAAGTATAACCAAGTGAGAAAAGGTTCAAAAACTGGGGGGGGAAAGGAAACAGATAAGTTAACGTCAACGCCAGCCAGCACGAAGGTTGGAACAAACCGCATCCCATACTTTCTCTTTGCTGTTGAAATAATCCCCAAAACACAAGATCACTCACGTTGACTTGTTCCAGTGGACGTCCGAGAGGTTTGGGAAGACTTTACCGGCGGGAGAAGCTGTGGTGAGTCGGCCAATAGTCCGTTGTTTTAGTTGTGGAGCTTGGGTTAGTTGTAGTTACTGTTTTTTTTTTCCGCTCATGCCTATCTCCCCCTTCTCCCTTCTCCCGTCGCCTGTTCCTGCTTCCCCTCTCCACATCCAGCATTCCAATATGGCCGCTGCTGGGAGCGACACACACACACACACACACACACACACACACACACACACACACACACACACACACACACACACACACACACACACACACACACACACACACACACACACACACACACACACACACACACACACACACACACACACACACACACACACACACAGAGAAAACTACTCCCTCAGAGGAAAGCCCTGCCTCAGGCACAGCACACACCAGCCCATGAATGAATGAATGAATGTGTAGATAGGGCCTACTTTACATGTTTAAAACTGTAGTAAAACTGTAGTAAGAACAGGAAAATGTACCTCAAGAAATACAAATACAAAGGCATACATTCAAACTTTCACCAAAGTAAAATAAAAGTATAACTATCAATATATCCTTACAGTACCAAAAACAGTATAGAGAATAGCCCATTTCAGAATAAAGTACAGGCCAATTAAATAATTCGATTTTTTTATTATTGATGCACTAATGAGAACATCACTTTATAGCTGCAGCTCTGTTCACATGTTCTAAGACGACATCTCGTGGTCACTACGTATTACTGCAGTATAGGTTATAACCATACAGACCTCTGCACACATCAGACTGGTTCCATAACTCTTTATTGGGATTTTTGTATGAAGGAGAAATCCGGTTACCAAGATGCATCATAGCATCTTTTCCTAATATCTTTTTTTTTTTATTTTTTAAGAAAAAGTGGCGTTATTGAGACATAAAGTAAAGCTTTCAGTTTGCTGAGCTGCGGTCCTTATCACTTTTTACTGTGATTGGCACATCTGTTTAATAGCTATGAGACCAGAGATGTGAGTGGATGAGACAAGGGGCTTCAGATGTCTCTCACTTAGATGATATGAAAACTGTGCCACTGATTTTTTTTTTTATGTTATTGTATTCATGGAGAATCTCAAAATAAAATTCCTCCATGAAATTAACCTCCATTGTTTCTGTTTTTATTCAATATAATTTACAGTGAGAATGAAAGATTTGTCTTTTTTAAAGACAGAAAAAAGTATTTGTGTAACTTTTTCTTGATGCATCCATTTAAGTTAATTTCTGATTTTGAAGTAATCCAAAAGTATGGATTACATTACCAATTGTAAAAATGGTCATGCAATTTGTATTCAGTAACTGACTACTTTTAAAAGTAATCTAACTCAACCCTGGCAATTGGTCAGTTGTAAGGATTTACTTATTAATTAAAAGTCATATTGATGACCAAAAAAATACATCCACAGGTCTTTTAGAAATGTGCTGAATGAAAGTATCGTTTTCCCTTAAAAAAAGATTATTATGAATTATTGCCTCTGCCATGCCTGGCCTCTCTCACACTGGTGTCTGACAGCGCTACGTCCTGACAATAATAAGAAACATAATAGACAGATCTGACTAACAAGCCCTCCTGAATACAAATTTATACAATTTCATCAATTGTATGATAATTGGTTAGTTATTGATAACAAATATGCTCTAATACTATCAAATCCATGTAGAATACTACTAAATACGTAACCTGTATAATGTTTGTTTCTGGGACAGTGATGTGTATATTGCGGGTGGTCATGTGTATCAATCTCAAAATCAATTGCACTTTAGAGTTGCATATTTCTGCTTCAGATAGATGTTTCTTTAAAAAAAACAAAAAAACATTCTGAAGCAGTATGACTCAACGTGACCACCGTGTTCATATGTGGTAAAAGCTAAAAAACGTCTATAATACGAGTGCAATTGCTGAAAAAAAAAGCATTATTTTATCCTCAACCCATATTTGTGTGGTAGTTTTCAGGTGCAATTTGGGTCAGGTTCTCTCTCCCTCACATACACACATATTAATTAAAAAAACAAACAAAAATCAAAGTATTCCATTTGTTCAACCAAAATATGAAACAATGATAAAAAGTTCTAAACAGAAAAAAAAACCCATTGCAGCTACTTCATGACTTGCTTATCTGCTCTAAATGTAGGCAATTTAAATAACATTTCTATTTGTATAACATTTTCGTTTTCATTTTTTCTGAAATAATAAAGTTGTCTGCAATGATTTAATTTTAATTCAATAAGTTATTATGTCATAAAAAAAAAAAAAGATCCGCATACATGTATTTTTATTGATGTCTTTTCATGTAGCAGTACCGATAACTCGCATTAGGTGGCGCCATTGTACTCTTTAGCCGGCTCCCGGAAGTGTAATAGAAAACAACTTTTATTTTGAAATCTGGGAACTCCGACTGAGCGGTGCCTTCGGGTTTGACGGAGCAGCGGGTAACCGCAGTGTGTCAGGACCGTCGGACAGGGAGAGACGGAGCTGGAGCGTTTAGACATGTTATCAGAAGACGTCTTGT